>NC_052310.1:83503082-83620582 GCF_016432855.1 Salvelinus namaycush
CACCTTCATAAGTTTTCATCCTCTCTACCTTGTCCCCACCTTCATAAGTTTCATCTCTCTACCTCCTGCCCCACCTTCAATAAGCTTCATCCTCCTACCTCGTCCCCACCTTCATAAGTTTCATCTCTCTACCTCCTGTCCCCACTTCACCTTCTAAGTTTCATCCTCTCTACCTCTGTCCCCACCTTCATTAAGTTTCATCCTCTCTAACCTCTGTCCCCACCTTCATAAGTTTCATCCTCTACCTCTGTCCCCACCTTCATAAGTTTCATCCTCTATACTCTGTCCCCACCTTCATAAGTTTCATCCTCTCTACCTCTGTCCCCACCTTCATAAGTTTCAATCCTCTACCTCTGTCCCCACCTTCATAAGTTTCATCCTCTCTACCTCTGTCCCCACCTTCATAAGTTTCATCCTCTCTACCTCTGTCCCCACCTTCATAAGTTTCATCCTCTCTACCTCTGTCCCCACCTTCATAAGTTTCATCCTCTCTACCTCTGTCCCCACCTTCATAAGTTTCATCCTCTCTACCTCTGTCCCCACCTTCATAAGTTTCATCCTCTACCTCTGTCCCCACCTTCATAAGTTTCATCCTCTCTACCTCTGTCCCCACCTTCATAAGTTTCATCCTCTCTACCTCTGTCCCCACCTTCATAAGTTTCATCCTCTCTACCTCTGTCCCCACCTTCATAAGTTTCATCCTCTCTACCTCTGTCCCCACCTTCATAAGTTTCATCCTCTCTACCTCTGTCCCCACCTTCATAAGTTTCATCCTCTCTACCTCTGTCCCCACCTTCATAAGTTTCATCCTCTCTACCTCTGTCCCCACCTTCATAAGTTTCATCCTCTCTACCTCTGTCCCCACCTTCATAAGTTTCATCCTCTCTACCTCTGTCCCCACCTTCATAAGTTTCATCCTCTACCTCTGTCCCCACCTTCATAAGTTTCATCCTCTCTACCTCTGTCCCCACCTTCATAAGTTTCATCCTCTCTACCTCTGTCCCCACCTTCATAAGTTTCATCCTCTCTACCTCTGTCCCCACCTTCATAAGTTTCATCCTCTCTACCTCTGTCCCCACCTTCATAAGTTTCATCCTCTCTACCTCTGTCCCCACCTTCATAAGTTTCATCCTCTACCTCTGTCCCCACCTTCATAAGTTTCATCCTCTCTACCTCTGTCCCCACCTTCATAAGTTTCATCCTCTCTACCTCTGTCCCCCACCTTCATAAGTTTCATCCTCTACCTCTGTCCCCACCTTCATAAGTTTCATCCTCTCTACCTCTGTCCCCACCTTCATAAGTTTCATCCTCTCTACCTCTGTCCCCACCTTCATAAGTTTCATCCTCTACCTCTGTCCCCACCTTCATAAGTTTCATCCTCTCTACCTCTGTCCCCACCTTCATAAGTTTCATCCTCTCTACCTCTGTCCCCACCTTCATAAGTTTCATCCTCTCTACCTCTGTCCCCACCTTCATAAGTTTCATCCTCTACCTCTGTCCCCACCTTCATAAGTTTCATCCTCTCTACCTCTGTCCCCACCTTCATAAGTTTCATCCTCTCTACCTCTGTCCCCACCTTCATAAGTTTCATCCTCTCTACCTCTGTCCCCACCTTCATAAGTTTCATCCTCTCTACCTCTGTCCCCACCTTCATAAGTTTCATCCTCTACCTCTGTCCCCACCTTCATAAGTTTCATCCTCTCTACCTCTGTCCCCACCTTCATAAGTTTCATCCTCTCTACCTCTGTCCCCACCTTCATAAGTTTCATCCTCTCTACCTCTGTCCCCACCTTCAGTAAGTTTCATCCTCTACCTCTGTCCCCACCTTCATAAGTTTCATCCTCTCTACCTCTGTCCCCACCTTCATAAGTTTCATCCTCTCTACCTCTGTCCCCACCTTCATAAGTTTCATCCTCTACCTCTGTCCCCACCTTCATAAGTTTCATCCTCTCTACCTCTGTCCCCACCTTCATAAGTTTCATCCTCTCTACCTCTGTCCCCACCTTCATAAGTTTCATCCTCTCTACCTCTGTCCCCACCTTCATAAGTTTCATCCTCTCTACCTCTGTCCCCACCTTCATAAGTTTCATCCTCTCTACCTCTGTCCCCACCTTCATAAGTTTCATCCTCTCTACCTCTGTCCCCACCTTCATAAGTTTCATCCTCTCTACCTCTGTCCCCACCTTCATAAGTTTCATCCTCTCTACCTCTGTCCCCACCTTCATAAGTTTCATCCTCTCTACCTCTGTCCCCACCTTCATAAGTTTCATCCTCTCTACCTCTGTCCCCACCTTCATAAGTTTCATCCTCTCTACCTCTGTCCCCACCTTCATAAGTTTCATCCTCTACCTCTGTCCCCACCTTCATAAGTTTCATCCTCTACCTCTGTCCCCACCTTCATAAGTTTCATCCTCTCTACCTCTGTCCCCACCTTCATAAGTTTCATCCTCTCTACCTCTGTCCCCACCTTCATAAGTTTCATCCTCTCTACCTCTGTCCCCAGCCTTCATAAGTTTCATCCTCTACCTCTGTCCCCACCTTCATAAGTTTCATCCTCTCTACCTCTGTCCCCACCTTCATAAGTTTCATCCTCTCTACCTCTGTCCCCACCTTCATAAGTTTCATCCTCTCTACCTCTGTCCCCCACCTTCATAAGTTTCATCCTCTACCTCTGTCCCCACCTTCATAAGTTTCATCCTCTCTACCTCTGTCCCCACCTTCATAAGTTTCATCCTCTCTACCTCTGTCCCCACCTTCGTAAGTTTCATCCTCTACCTCTGTCCCCACCTTCGTAAGTTTCATCCTCTACCTCTGTCCCCACCTTCGTAAGTTTCATCCTCTCTACCTCTGTCCCCACCTTCATAAGTTTCATCCTCTCTACCTCTGTCCCCCACCTTCATAAGTTTCATCCTCTACCTCTGTCCCCACCTTCATAAGTTTCATCCTCTCTACCTCTGTCCCCACCTTCATAAGTTTCATCCTCTCTACCTCTGTCCCCACCTTCATAAGTTGCATCCTCTCTACCTCTGTCCCCCACCTTCATGAGTTGCATCCTCTCTACCTCTGTCCCCCACCTTCATAAGTTTCATCCTCTACCTCTGTCCCCACCTTCATAAGTTTCATCCTCTCTACCTCTGTCCCCACCTTCATAAGTTTCATCCTCTCTACCTCTGTCCCCACCTTCATAAGTTTCATCCTCTCTACCTCTGTCCCCACCTTCATAAGTTTCATCCTCTACCTCTGTCCCCACCTTCATAAGTTTCATCCTCTCTACCTCTGTCCCCACCTTCATAAGTTTCATCCTCTACCTCTGTCCCCACCTTCATAAGTTTCATCCTCTCTACCTCTGTCCCCACCTTCATAAGTTTCATCCTCTCTACCTCTGTCCCCACCTTCATAAGTTTCATCCTCTCTACCTCTGTCCCCACCTTCATAAGTTTCATCCTCTACCTCTGTCCCCACCTTCATAAGTTTCATCCTCTCTACCTCTGTCCCCACCTTCATAAGTTTCATCCTCTCTACCTCTGTCCCCACCTTCATAAGTTTCATCCTCTCTACCTCTGTCCCCACCTTCATAAGTTTCATCCTCTCTACCTCTGTCCCCACCTTCATAAGTTTCATCCTCTACCTCTGTCCCCACCTTCATAAGTTTCATCCTCTCTACCTCTGTCCCCACCTTCATAAGTTTCATCCTCTCTACCTCTGTCCCCACCTTCATAAGTTTCATCCTCTACCTCTGTCCCCACCTTCATAAGTTTCATCCTCTCTACCTCTGTCCCCACCTTCATAAGTTTCATCCTCTCTACCTCTGTCCCCACCTTCATAAGTTTCATCCTCTCTACCTCTGTCCCCACCTTCATAAGTTTCATCCTCTCTACCTCTGTCCCCACCTTCATAAGTTTCATCCTCTCTACCTCTGTCCCCACCTTCATAAGTTTCATCCTCTCTACCTCTGTCCCCACCTTCATAAGTTTCATCCTCTCTACCTCTGTCCCCACCTTCATAAGTTTCATCCTCTCTACCTCTGTCCCCACCTTCATAAGTTTCATCCTCTCTACCTCTGTCCCCACCTTCATAAGTTTCATCCTCTCTACCTCTGTCCCCACCTTCATAAGTTTCATCCTCTCTACCTCTGTCCCCACCTTCATAAGTTTCATCCTCTCTACCTCTGTCCCCACCTTCATAAGTTTCATCCTCTCTACCTCTGTCCCCACCTTCATAAGTTTCATCCTCTCTACCTCTGTCCCCACCTTCATAAGTTTCATCCTCTACCTCTGTCCCCACCTTCGTAAGTTTCATCCTCTACCTCTGTCCCCACCTTCATAAGTTTCATCCTCTCTACCTCTGTCCCCACCTTCATAAGTTTCATCCTCTCTACCTCTGTCCCCACCTTCATAAGTTTCATCCTCTACCTCTGTCCCCACCTTCATAAGTTTCATCCTCTCTACCTCTGTCCCCACCTTCATAAGTTTCATCCTCTCTACCTCTGTCCCCACCTTCATAAGTTTCATCCTCTCTACCTCTGTCCCCACCTTCATAAGTTTCATCCTCTCTACCTCTGTCCCCACCTTCATAAGTTTCATCCTCTACCTCTGTCCCCACCTTCATAAGTTTCATCCTCTCTACCTCTGTCCCCACCTTCATAAGTTTCATCCTCTCTACCTCTGTCCCCACCTTCATAAGTTTCATCCTCTCTACCTCTGTCCCCACCTTCATAAGTTTCATCCTCTACCTCTGTCCCCACCTTCATAAGTTTCATCCTCTCTACCTCTGTCCCCACCTTCATAAGTTTCATCCTCTACCTCTGTCCCCACCTTCATAAGTTTCATCCTCTCTACCTCTGTCCCCCACCTTCATAAGTTTCATCCTCTCTACCTCTGTCCCCACCTTCATAAGTTTCATCCTCTCTACCTCTGTCCCCACCTTCATAAGTTTCATCCTCTACCTCTGTCCCCACCTTCATAAGTTTCATCCTCTCTACCTCTGTCCCCACCTTCATAAGTTTCATCCTCTCTACCTCTGTCCCCACCTTCATAAGTTTCATCCTCTCTACCTCTGTCCCCACCTTCGTAAGTTTCATCCTCTCTACCTCTGTCTCCACCTTCGTAAGTTTCATCCTCTACCTCTGTCCCCACCTTCATAAGTTTCATCCTCTCTACCTCTGTCCCCACCTTCATAAGTTTCATCCTCTCTACCTCTGTCCCCCACCTTCATAAGTTTCATCCTCTACCTCTGTCCCCACCTTCATAAGTTTCATCCTCTCTACCTCTGTCCCCACCTTCATAAGTTTCATCCTCTACCTCTGTCCCCACCTTCATAAGTTTCATCCTCTCTACCTCTGTCCCCACCTTCATAAGTTTCATCCTCTACCTCTGTCCCCACCTTCATAAGTTTCATCCTCTCTACCTCTGTCCCCACCTTCATAAGTTTCATCCTCTCTACCTCTGTCCCCACCTTCATAAGTTTCATCCTCTACCTCTGTCCCCACCTTCATAAGTTTCATCCTCTCTACCTCTGTCCCCACCTTCATAAGTTTCATCCTCTCTACCTCTGTCCCCACCTTCATGAGTTTCATCCTCTCTACCTCTGTCCCCACCTTCATAAGTTTCATCCTCTACCTCTGTCCCCACCTTCATAAGTTTCATCCTCTCTACCTCTGTCCCCCACCTTCATAAGTTTCATCCTCTACCTCTGTCCCCACCTTCATAAGTTTCATCCTCTCTACCTCTGTCCCCACCTTCATACGTTTCATCCTCTCTACCTCTGCCCCCACCTTCATAAGTTGCATCCTCTCTACCTCTGTCCCCACCTTCATAAGTTTCATCCTCTCTACCTCTGTCCCCACCTTCATAAGTTTCATCCTCTACCTCTGTCCCCACCTTCATAAGTTTCATCCTCTCTACCTCTGTCCCCACCTTCATAAGTTTCATCCTCTCTACCTCTGTCCCCACCTTCATAAGTTTCATCCTCTACCTCTGTCCCCACCTTCATAAGTTTCATCCTCTCTATCTCTGTCCCCACCTTCATAAGTTTCATCCTCTCTACCTCTGTCCCCACCTTCATAAGTTTCATCCTCTCTACCTCTGTCCCCACCTTCATAAGTTTCATCCTCTCTACCTTTGTCCCCACCTTCATAAGTTTCATCCTCTCTACCTCTGTCCCCACCTTCATAAGTTTCATCCTCTCTACCTCTGTCCCCACCTTCATAAGTTTCATCCTCTCTACCTCTGTCCCCACCTTCTTAAGTTTCATCCTCTACCTCTGTCCCCACCTTCATAAGTTTAATCCTCTCTACCTCCATATCCATCTCCACACGCTCCGCCGCCTTTTTCTTCTTCTTTTCAAACTTCTCCCTCTCTGTCTCCTTCTCCCTGTCTTTCACTCTTTAATCTTCTCCTCCAATTCCTTCAACTCTTCTTTCATTTTCTTCATCTCCATTTTTGCCTTTTCTTCCACCTGATTTTCTTTCTCTCATCTTTCTTTTTAATCATCTCTCCTATTGTCATATTCTTCAGTCTCTCATCCACATCCAGTTTAAACCTTTCCACTATCTTATTCTTCTTCTACAACATCTCTTTCTTCCTTTCCAACTTTCTTCAATATTTCCAGCTTCTTACTCTTATTCTCTAGTTTCCCTTTCTGTCAATGCACGTACTTCTTCTCCTTCATCACCCTCTGCTTCTCCTTCACCACATATCTCTGCTTTGCCACCACCGTCTCCTTCCTCTCGGCCTGGCGACCTCCGTCTCCACGCTCTCTTCCTCCTCTCTCCTGTTATTCAGAGCCTCATTTGTGTACTACACTCTCTTCAACAGCTCCTCCCTCCTCCTGGATCTTCTACAGCAGTTTATAGAGAACCTTCACAGTGTCTTCCTTCATCTCCATACTCTCTATCGCTCTCTCTCCATTTCCCTCCTCCAGCCCTCTAGCTCCATCCGAGGAGCGGACTGGGAAAGCAAATGTGAAATAGAGTATGAAATTAAGGTTCAACTGTAGGGGTTAGTGGTAACTTTGAAGGTATATGGGGGGGGGGGGGGGGGGGGGGGAGTGATGTGATGAGCTTATCTGGGGAATCCCAGGTCTGGGAGAAGAATATCTAGCAAAATGTGATCTGCTTAATCAGAGGGCTGCTGGCAGGAATATCTCCAGTGACATATTTCATTGTGCCTTGGAGCACTGAACCCCTAGACTGTTCCAGGAGCGCTGCTCTGGGGCTGACTCTTTCTCAGTATATGTTTAGCTGGGTTAGGTACTGGGAAAGCAATAGTCATGGGTGTGAATAATACTCCTGGGTGTCTTTCAGGCCTATAGGTCACTGAGAGTTTTGCACTCTGCTCTGTTCCAAGTGTTTAGCAGAAGTTACTGAGAAATGTAATTAATTTGCGCAACAATCTGAATTGTTGGGTATGTTGTCATGACAACCACATTTTGATGCTCCAGAATGATGGTGCCAGAGGTCCAGTACTGTCATATTGGTGCCTAGGTTTATTGTGCTGACCTAGTGCCGATGTGACTGACTTGACTGGAGTGGACTGAATAGAATCATTTTACTAAGAAGTTCCCTCACAGGAAAAATGGATTCTACTTAGTCCAGTGTAATCTGGTTTAGTCGAGGCTAGTCTAGTCCAGTCTAGCCAGTTAAAATGAATCCCCATTCATCTTAACATGATTTACAGTAAAACAGACAAAGTCAGATTAAATGAGAAATGTCAACATTCAACATATGGGAAGCAACTTCCGGGTTGGAGCGAGTAGTCGCATTCCGCATTCCGCTTCGCTCCACAGGTAGTATTACCATTTCATTTTCATTTTCATTACAGTACAACGGTTTGATTTGTTTGATCTTAGCTAGCTACATAGCCGTCTTTGTATCAAAGATAATTGTGTAGTTATTGAGGTTCGCTAGCCAGCTATTTTCGTCCTAACGTAACGTAACGTAGTCAACACTGCTAGCTAGCCAGCTAGCCACCGAATAGCAGCACTGTAGAAACGATTGCATTACAACGGAACGACTTGATTAGTGTAGTGTTAGCTAGCTACATAGTTGTCTTTGCTATCTTTGTATCTAAGATAATTGTGTAGTTTTGAGTAATTATCGGTTAGCTAGCCAGCTATTTTCGTCCGCCGCGCTGCCGTTCTCCTACCTAGTCAACACTGCTAGCTAACACTGCTAGCTAGCCAACTTCTACCGAATAGCAGCACTGTAGAAACTTACATTACAACGGAACGACTTGATTAGCGTAGTGTTAGCTAGCTACATAGTTGTCTTTGCTGTCCTTGTATCCAAGATAATTGTGTAGTTTAGAGAAATTTAGAGAAATTGTCGAGGTTACCTAGCCAGCTACACTTTCAAACAAAGTCAACAACGCAGCCACTGCTAGCCAGCCTACTTCACCAGCCAGCAGTACTATATCATTTTAGTCAATAAGATTTTTTTTTTTTTGCAACGTAAGCTTAACTTTCTGAACATTCGAGACGTGTAGTCCACTTGTCATTCTAATCTCCTTTGCATTAGCGTAGCCTCTTCTGTAGCCTGTCAACTATGTGTCTGTCTATCCCTCTTCTCTCCTCTCTGCACAGACCATACAAACGCTTCACACCGCGTGGCCGCCGCTACTCTAACCTGGTGGTCCCAGCGCGCACGACCCACGTGGAGTTCCAGGTCTCCGGCAGCCTCTGGAACTGCCGATCTGCGGCCAACAAGGCAGAGTTCATCTCAGCCTATGCGTCCCTCCAGTCCCTCGACTTCTTGGCACTGACGGAAACATGGATTACCACTGATAACACTGCTACTCCTACTGCTCTCTCCTCGTCTGCCCACGTGTTCTCGCACACCCCGAGAGCTTCTGGTCAGCGGGGTGGTGGCACTGGGATCCTCATCTCTCCCAATCTCTCTTTCTCCCCTGACCCATCTGTCTATCGCCTCCTTTGAATTCCATGCTGTCACAGTTACCAGCCCTTTCAAGCTTAACATCCTTATCATTTATCGCCCTCCAGGTTCCCTTGGAGAGTTCATCGATGAGCTTGACGCCCTGATAAGTTCCTTTCCTGAGGATGGCTCACCTCTCACAGTTCTGGGTGACTTTAACCTCCCCACGTCTACCTTTGACTCATTCCTCTCTGCCTCCTTCTTTCCACTCCTCTCCTCTTTTGACCTCACCCTCTCACCTTCCCCCCCTACTCACAAGGCAGGCAATACGCTTGACCTCATCTTTACTAGATGCTGTTCTTCCACTAATCTCACTGCAACTCCCCTCCAAGTCTCCGACCACTACCTTGTATCCTTTTCCCTCTCGCTCTCATCCAACACTTCCCACACTGCCCCTACTCGGATGGTATCGCGCCGTCCCAACCTTCGCTCTCTCTCCCCCGCAACTCTCTCCTCTTCCATCCTATCATCTCTTCCCTCTGCTCAAACCTTCTCCAACCTATCTCCTGATTCTGCCTCCTCAACCCTCCTCTCCTCCCTTTCTGCATCCTTTGACTCTCTATGTCCCCTATCCTCCAGGCCGGCTCGGTCCTCCCCTCCTGCTCCGTGGCTCGACGACTCACTGCGAGCTCACAGAACAGAACAGGGCTCCGGGCAGCCGAGCGGAAATGGAGGAAAACTCGCCTCCCTGCGGACCTGGCATCCTTTCACTCCCTCCTCTCTACATTCTCCTCTTCTGTCTCTGCTGCTAAAGCCACTTTCTACCACTCTAAATTCCAAGCATCTGCCTCTAACCCTAGGAAGCTCTTTGCCACCTTCTCCTCCCTCCTGAATCCTCCTCCCCCTCCTCCCCCCTCCTCCCTCTCTGCAGATGACTTCGTCAACCATTTTGAAAAAAAGGTCGACGACATCCGATCCTCGTTTGCTAAGTCAAACGACACCGCTGGTTTTGCTCACACTGCCCTACCCTGTGCTTTGACCTCTTTCTCCCCTCTCTCTCCAGATGAAATCTCGCGTCTTGTGACGGCCGGCCGCCCAACAACCTGCCCGCTTGACCCTATCCCCTCCTCTCTTCTCCAGACCATTTCCGGAGACCTTCTCCCTTACCTCACCTCGCTCATCAACTCATCCTTGACCGCTGGCTACGTCCCTTCCGTCTTCAAGAGAGCGAGAGTTGCACCCCTTCTGAAAAAACCTACACTCGATCCCTCCGATGTCAACAACTACAGACCAGTATCCCTTCTTTCTTTTCTCTCCAAAACTCTTGAACGTGCCGTCCTTGGCCAGCTCTCCTGCTATCTCTCTCAGAATGACCTTCTTGATCCAAATCAGTCAGGTTTCAAGACTAGTCATTCAACTGAGACTGCTCTTCTCTGTGTCACGGAGGCGCTCCGCACTGCTAAAGCTAACTCTCTCTCCTCTGCTCTCATCCTTCTAGACCTATCGGCTGCCTTTGATACTGTGAACCATCAGATCCTCCTCTCCACCCTCTCCGAGCTGGGCATCTCCGGCGCGGCCCACGCTTGGATTGCGTCCTACCTGACAGGTCGCTCCTACCAGGTGGCGTGGCGAGAATCTGTCTCCGCACCACGTGCTCTCACCACTGGTGTCCCCCAGGGCTCTGTTCTAGGCCCTCTCCTATTCTCGCTATACACCAAGTCACTTGGCTCTGTCATATCCTCACATGGTCTCTCCTATCATTGCTATGCAGACGACACACAATTAATCTTCTCCTTTCCCCCCTCTGATAACCAGGTGGCGAATCGCATCTCTGCATGTCTGGCAGACATATCAGTGTGGATGACGGATCACCACCTCAAGCTGAACCTCGGCAAGACGGAGCTGCTCTTCCTCCCGGGGAAGGACTGCCCGTTCCATGATCTCGCCATCACGGTTGACAACTCCATTGTGTCCTCCTCCCAGAGTGCTAAGAACCTTGGCGTGATCCTGGACAACACCCTGTCGTTCTCAACTCACATCAAGGCGGTGACCCGTTCCTGTAGGTTCATGCTCTACAACATTCGCAGAGTACGACCCTGCCTCACACAGGAAGCGGCGCAGGTCCTAATCCAGGCACTTGTCATCTCCCGTCTGGATTACTGCAACTCGCTGTTGGCTGGGCTCCCTGCCTGTGCTATTAAACCCCTACAACTCATCCAGAACGCCGCAGCCCGTCTGGTGTTCAACCTTCCCAAGTTCTCTCACGTCACCCCGCTCCTCCGCTCTCTCCACTGGCTTCCAGTTGAAGCTCGCATCCGCTACAAGACCATGGTGCTTGCCTACGGAGCTGTGAGGGGAACGGCACCTCCGTACCTTCAGGCTCTGATCAGGCCCTACACCCAAACAAGGGCACTGCGTTCATCCACCTCTGGCCTGCTCGCCTCCCTACCTCTGAGGAAGTACAGTTCCCGCTCAGCCCAGTCAAAACTGTTCGCTGCTCTGGCACCCCAATGGTGGAACAAACTCCCTCACGACGCCAGGTCAGCGGAGTCAATCACCACCTTCCGGAGACACCTGAAACCCCACCTCTTTAAGGAATACCTAGGATAGGATAAAGTAATCCTTCTAACCCCCCCCCTCCCCCTTAAAAGAGTTAGATGCACTATTGTAAAGTGGTTGTTCCACTGGATATCATAAGGTGAATGCACCAATTTGTAAGTCGCTCTGGATAAGAGCGTCTGCTAAATGACTTAAATGTAAATGTAAATGTAATGTATAACACAAATTACAGCTACATTGTTTATAAAAATTGCCCATCAAAATACACTCCAATTTGGCTACTTAATTATAGATTATTTATCAGGGCAAACTCATAGCATACTGTAGGATGTTGTCCGTTGTCTTCTCTCTGGTTTTGCAGGTCGTGAAGGTTTTTTAAAATTAAAATTAAATAAATAAATGAAAGGTCTCGCAGTCGCCCCTCTCGCTTAGCACCTCCCTTCCCCAGGCCCGTAAGTATCTGCACTTCTGGCTGCCATTCAGGCCAATAGGTTGATGATAGATTTGCTTGTGCTCTGCTCCAAGTGTTCAGCATATTTTAGATTTTTTTGAAACAATACATTTTCTTCATTTCACTTCACCAATTTGGACTATTTTGTGTATGAACATTACAAAAAATCTAAATAAATATCCATTTAAATTACAGGTTGCAATGCAACAAAATAGAAAAAATGCCAAGGGGGGTGAATACGTTGCAAGGCACTGCAGCTAGCTAACTATCTAATATGAAGTTAGCAAGCTGGAGATATTTATTTCACCAGTATTTTAAGTTAGCTAACTTGCGAACAATACGTTAGCAGCCCATTTGAGTTAGCCTGCTAATAATACATAGTTTTTGATCACTTTCAAAATGCTGTATATTTACTTACTTGAATGGGCTCCCGAGTGGCGTAGTGGTCTAAGGCACTGAATCTCAGTGCAAGAGGCGTCACTACAGTCCCTGGTTCGAATCAAGGCTGTATCACATCTGGCCGTGATTGGGAGTCTCATATAGCGGTGCACAATTGACCAAGCTTCGTCCGGGTTTGGCCAGGGTAGGCCGTCAATGTAAGTAATAATTTGTTCTTAACTGACTTAAAATAAAGGTAAAGTAAATAGTGTCTCCAACTGCCTCCATTTTCTGGGTCCTTAGAAAAATGAAATAATGGCATTCTTCCTGGAAGGTTTCGGTGGTAGCAAAACACAGCCAGCCATGTGAACGATTGGAGGACTTCCAACATGGTGCCTGGTGCGGTTGCTAGGTAATTTGTGACACAACTGCAAGGCCTCTATACAGTAGGATATCTGTGGTCTAAGCCTACTGAGCTCTTACAGTATACTACCCCATGTGGACTGCCATTTCATTCAAGTATACACCCTCATCAAATATGCTAATAAATAATTGTTTCTCTTCAGTTTGTGTCTACATGAATTGAATTCTCAGTTGATCAAAGACATGCTTGTCTGCTATTACACATCTGTTCAGTAGGTGTATGTCTCTCTCTTCAGAATGACAAGAGAGAGTTGTACAGTGCAAAACAACCTCAATAAAAACCATCACTTCATATCTCTCCCTCCCTCCCTCTCTCCCTCCTCTCTCTCATGCAGCATGATCATACCCTCCCGTTCTCTCTCCCTCACTCTCTCTCTCTCCCTCCTCTCTCTAATGCAGATTGATCACACTCTCCCTCCCTCCCACGCTCCATCCCTCCCTCCAAACCCTTGTATCTCATCCTGATTCTGTAAACACTGAGCTTCCCAGAAACAGCCAGTTGACAACCTGCCACTCCACACCTCCCCCTCTCCCCACAACTGCCCCCCCCCCCCCCCCCCCCCCCGTGACCTGCCCTGGAGAGACAGAGGGCCTTACTATTAAAGAGCATTTCTCACATTCCTGCCCTGTTATCTTAAATCTGTTGGTTACCTTTTCTGTTTGTCTGTCTGGGGGCCGGACCCGAATGAGCATGCACTCTTCACAGCTTTTCTGAGTGAAGTTGTCAGGGCCGTGCAGAACAGGATTCCACGTCTTGGCTCCGACCCAGCGCCCGCCACTCTCACCCCACTCTCACCTGCACAAGTAGTCATTAGGGCTGACCCCCCTCCCAATTTCCCCACGCGCCCAACTGTTCTTCTCCGTCAACACTCCTAATCCAGCAGCCTAAAAGCACTTCACCACTCTAAGCCGACCTGCTTTCACAACCTCAAGTGCATGTCATGCCAAATGAAAGTTCTAAGGACAGATGCTGCTGTAATATGAGAGACCTCTTGTTTCTTCTTGTTGGTTAGTGTCAGGGGATTAAAAAAAACTGGATGAGAACAGCATGTACAGTCAGGTTATTAACAGCAGCTTACCTGCATGTAGGTATACACACATTGACACACATTCAAGCAGACACACACACACACACACACACACACACACACACACACACACACACACACACACACACACACACACACACACACACACACACACACCCCAATCTATTAGTCTAGAGCAGGTAGACATCATGTCCCTCCATCCATCAGCCACCTGACAAACTGACTGACTGCTGCTGGAGGAGGTAACCTGTGAAGGGCACACTGACTGACTGCTGCTGGAGGAGGTAACCTGTGAAGGGCACACTGACTGACTGCTGCTGGAGGAGGTAACCTGTGAAGGGCACACTGACTGACTGCTGCTGGAGGAGGTAACCTGTGAAGGGCACACACTGACTAGCTGCTGCTGGAGGAGGTAACCTGTGAAGGGCACACTGACTGACTGCTGCTGGAGGAGGTAACCTGTGAAGGGCACACACTGACTAGCTGCTGTTGGAGGAAGTAACCTGTGAAGGGCACACTGACTGACTGCTGCTGGAGGAGGTAACCTGTGAAGGGCACACTGACTGACTGCTGTTGGAGGAGGTAGCCTGTGAAGGGCACACTCTGACTGACTGCTGCTGGAGGAGGTAACCTGTGAAGGGCACACTGACTGACTGCTGCTGGAGGAGGTAACCTGTGAAGGGCACACTGACTGACTGCTGCTGGAGGAGGTAACCTGTGAAGGGCACACTCTGACTGACTGCTGCTGGAGGAGGTAACCTGTGAAGGGCACACTCTGACTGACTGCTGCTGGAGGAGGTAACCTGTGAAGGGCACACTCTGACTGACTGCTGCTGTAGGAGGTAACCTGTGAAGGGCACACTCTGACTGACTGCTGCTGGAGGAGGTAACCTGTGAAGGGCACACACTGACTGACTGCTGCTGGAGGAGGTAACCTGTGAAGGGCACACTCTGACTGACTGCTGCTGTAGCAGGTATTCTGTGAAGGGCACACTCTGACTGACTGCTGCTGTAGCAGGTATTCTGTGAAGGGCACACTCTGACTGACTGCTGCTGTAGCAGGTATTCTGTGAAGGGCACACTGACTGACTGCTGCTGGAGGAGGTAACCTGAGAAGGACACACTCTGACTGACTGCTGCTGGAGGAGGTAACCTGAGAAGGACACACTGGATGAACACACACACACACCCTTATCAACGCAGTTCAAGAAATAGAGTTACTGTTAGTCGTAAGAAAAAATTTGCTAAATAAACTAAAGTAAAAATGTTTTAAAAGTAACACAATAAGATTACATTAAAATAACGAGGTTATGTAGAGCGGGTAACGGTACCGAGTCAATGTGCGGGGATACAGGTTAGTCAAGGTAATTTGTACATTTAGGTCGGGGTAAAGGCTACGACTAACCGGAATTATTAATTCATTTCACATTCAGTAAAGGCTACGACTAACCGGTATTATTTATTCATATCACATTCAGTAAAGGCTACGACTAACCAGAATTATTTATTCATTTCACATTCAGTAAAGGCTACAACTAACCGGTATACTTTATTCATTTCACATTCAGTAAAGGCTACGACTAACCGGTATTATTTATTCACATCACATTCAGTAAAGGCTACGACTAACCGGTATTATTTATTCACTTCACATTCAGTAAAGGCTACAACTAACCGGTATTATTTATTCATTTCACATTCAGTAAAGGCTACGACTAACCGGTATTATTTATTAATTTCCCATTCAGTAAAGGCTACAACTAACCGGTATTATTTATTCATTTCACATTCAGTAAAGGCTACAACTAACCGGTATTATTTATTCATTTCACATTCAGTAAAGGCTACGACTAACCGGTATTATTTATTCATATCACATTCAGTAAAGGCTACGACTAACTAGTATTATTTATTCATTTCACATTCAGTAAAGGCTACGACTAACCGGTATTATTTATTCATATCACATTCAGTAAAGGCTACGACTAACCAGAATTATTTATTAATTTCACATTCAGTAAAGGCTACGACTAACCGGTATTATTTATTCATTTCCCATTCAGTAAAGGCTACGACTAAAGATAATTATTTATTCATTTCACATTCAGTAAAGGCTACAACTAACCGGTATTATTTATTCATTTCACATTCAGTAAAGGCTACGACTAAAGATAATTATTTATTCATTTCACGTTCAGTAAAGGCTACGACTAACCGGTATTATTTATTCATTTAACATTCAGTAAAGGCTACGACTAAAGAGAATTATTTATTCATATCACATTCAGTAAAGGCTACGACTAACCGGTATTATTTATTCATTTCACATTCAGTAAAGGCTACGACTAACCGGTATTATTTATTCATTTCACATTCAGTAAAGGCTACGACTAACCAGAATTATTTATTCATTTCCCATTCAGTAAAGGCTACGACTAACCGGTATTATTTATTCATATCACATTCAGTAAAGGCTACGACTAACCAGAATTATTTATTCATTTCACATTCAGTAAAGGCTACGACTAACCGGTATTATTTATTCATTTAACATTCAGTAAAGGCTACGACTAACCGGTATTATTTATTCATTTCACATTCAGTAAAGGCTACGACTAAAGATAATTATTTATTCATTTCACATTCAGTAAAGGCTACGACTAACCGGTATTATTTATTCATATCACATTCAGTAAAGGCTACGACTAACCAGAATTATTTATTCATTTCACATTCAGTAAAGGCTACAACTAACTAGTATTATTTATTCATTTCACATTCAGTAAAGGCTACGACTAACCGGTATTATTTATTAATTTCCCATTCAGTAAAGGCTACAACTAACTAGTATTATTTATTAATTTCACATTCAGTAAAGGCTACAACTAACCGGTATTATTTATTCATTTCACATTCAGTAAAGGCTACGACTAACCTGTATTATTTATTCATTTCACATTCAGTAAAGGCTACGACTAACCGGTATTATTTATTCATTTCACATTCAGTAAAGGCTACAACTAACCGATATTATTTATTCATTTCACATTCAGTAAAGGCTACGACTAAAGAGAATTATTTATTCATTTCGCATTCAGTAAAGGCTACGACTAAAGAGAATTATTTATTCATTTCACATTCAGTAAAGGCTACAACTAACCGGTATTATTTATTCATTTCACATTCAGTAAAGGCTACAACTAACCGGTATTATTTCTTCATTTCACATTCAGTAAAGGCTACGACTAACCGGTATTATTTATTCATTTCACATTCAGTAAAGGCTACGACTAACCGGTATTATTTATTCATTTCACATTCAGTAAAGGCTATGACTAACCGGTATTATTTATTCATTTCACATTCAGTAAAGGCTACAACTAACCGATATTATTTATTCATTTCACATTCAGTAAAGGCTACGACTAAAGATAATTATTTATTCATTTCACATTCAGTAAAGGCTACGACTAAAGAGAATTATTTATTCATTTCACATTCAGTAAAGGCTACAACTAACCGGTATTATTTATTCATTTCACATTCAGTAAAGGCTACAACTAACCGGTATTATTTATTCATTTCACATTCAGTAAAGGCTACGACTAACCGGTATTATTTATTCATTTCACATTCAGTAAAGGCTACGACTAACCGGTATTATTTATTCATTTCACATTCAGTAAAGGCTACGACTAACCGGTATTATTTATTAATTTCACATTCAGTAAAGGCTACGACTAACCGGTATTATTTATTCATATCACATTCAGTAAAGGCTACGACTAACCAGAATTATTTATTCATTTCACATTCAGTAAAGGCTACAACTAACCGGTATTATTTATTCATTTCACATTCAGTAAAGGCTACGACTAAAGAGAATTATTTATTCATTTCACATTCAGTAAAGGCTACGACTAACTGGTATTATTTATTCATTTCACATTCAGTAAAGGCTACGACTAACCGGTATTATTTATTCATTTCACATTCAGTAAAGGCTACGACTAAAGATAATTATTTATTAATTTCACATTCAGTAAAGGCTACGACTAACCGGTATTATTTATTCATTTCACATTCAGTAAAGGCTACGACTAACTGGTATTATTTATTCATATCACATTCAGTAAAGGCTACGACTAACCGGTATTATTTATTCATTTCACATTCAGTAAAGGCTACGACTAACCAGAATTATTTATTCATTTCACATTCAGTAAAGGCTACGACTAACCGGTATTATTTATTCATATCACATTTAGTAAAGGCTACGACTAACCGGTATTATTTATTCATTTCACATTCAGTAAAGGCTACGACTAACCGGCATTATTTATTCATATCATGTTCAGTAAAGGCTATGACTAATCGACAGGTTTTGTCTGTTGCATTACAATGTGCTTCTTTGGCTCCCGCTGTACCTTTCACTCTTCCTGTTGTCGCTGCGGTTTCCTGTCATTCCCAGTATTTAGTCTTGTCCTCTGTGTGTAACTCAGCAGTAACACAGGTGTCCTGTCATTCTCAGGATGAGTGTGTAACCCAGCAGTAACCTAGGTGTCCCGTTCTGTCTTAGGTGTGTAGCCACAGTCATGAGAAGGCTGCTATCCGAGACATAGAAAACACTCACTGGAGTGTCAACGAGAGTTCATCCTAGCTGAAGAGAAAGTCTGCCAGACTAGTCATGCCTGAACATACTTCAACAGGAAGCCTCTCCAATATTGTCTGACAGCCAGGATGCTTTTATATGTGCTACAGCAGTGCCTGATAGAGTAGAGAAAGAGAGTGCGAAAAAGAGATTGAAAGAGAGAGAGGTCTGCCAACAAACACACCCAACAGGACCTATTGGCTGAACAAATACTGTTTTTCCTTGACGTTATATACTTTGTCTCTGAAAGATGTCCAATAGCTCTATCAAACAAGGAATACCATATCTACACGCACAAAAACACAGTGTGATCAGTATAACATAGAGGCTTAGTGAAATGCCACAAAGCAGGACTACATTTATTTTCAGATGTCGCCCCCCATCAACACACTGGAAGCCATCATATGGTGTTTCTTTCGGCAAGTGTAGCCCAGTCCTACCATCTTCGTGGCCAATTTTGTGTAAAACACATCTCATTGACTTAGAAATCCCTAGGATTAGAAATTCCCCTTTAAGCACCTTGCTAAGAGGACAATTAATTTTTGGGGAAAGAGCCAGGAATCTAAACTAAAGCTTGGATCCAACCCAATTGCACTCTGTTGACAATCCAGCTTTTAAAGGCGATGTTCCCGTGTTCGCGGAGATCGAATTCACGATAAACACTTAATATGTCAGCTCAAATGGAAATGACCTTTAAATGTCAAGCACGCTAGAACGTGGAATCAGATTGAATCCCAGCCTACAGCCACATAGAGTGAGCGGGTCAATGTGTGATGGCCTGCATGTGGTTTACAGATGTCATCTTCTGCTGGCTAGCTATGCTGCAACTACATCCTAACAACACAACATTAGACATCTCTTTTAGAAAGGAACCCATGGCACATTATGCCAGTTAAATGGAGCTCACATTGAAAGAGTCAAGACCTATTGTAACAGCACCATGTGATGGATCATAAGGCTTATCCACTGCCACCTCCTCTCTGTCCCTCATTGCAGTCCTGTTCCCCTGGTGGGGTTTCAATATGTCCCTTCCGACCCTGCAAGTCTTCCTAATACTGAAAGCCAAACCAGTCTGGGGTTCTGGGTCTGGGCTATGTTGCAGAGACCTGGCCAGTCAAGGACCCTATTCCTCGGGTGCCATTCAGGTGCCATTCAGACCTAGGCCTGGAGCAGGAAGGTGCTAAATTAGAGGGGCTTACTGCGAGCCTGGGGAGCGGGTTGAAGTGCGGGGGCCGCTAATGCCTCCCTCTCCTGGAGAAGAGGAATATCAGGCCAGGGCCCGGTAGTGGAGGGGAGGTGGCCCGTGCCAGGCCAGGGCTGGGTAGTGGAGGGGATGTTGCCCGTGCCAGACCAGGGCTGGGTACTGGAGGGGAGGTGGCCCTGGCTAGGCAGGCTGGAACCAGGCTGTGGCCTCAGCATGTAGTCCATTAGAAGATTAACTCAGCACTTAATTTATTAAACACTGAACACATCTCTCATCTGGTAACACACACACATGCACGCGTACACACACACTTAATTGTCATTCTTGAGTAAATTTAAAGTTATGGACCTTAATAGGAAATGACTCAAGTAAAAGTGAAAGTCACTCAGTAAAATACTACTTGAGTAAAAGTCTAAAAGGATCTGGTTTTAAGTGTACTTAAGTACAGTGGTGGGGAAAAGTATTACATTGTCATAGTTGAGTAAAAGTTAAAAGTTAAAGAAAATGCTATACATCAAATTCATTATATTAAACAAACCAGACACCATTTTTTTTCAGACAGCCAGGGGTACACTACAAAACTCAGATATCATTTACATGATTTGTGTTTAGTGAGTCTGCCAGATCAGAAGCAGTAGGGATGACAAGGCGTTAAATTGATAGGTGTGTGCATTGGACCATATTGCTGTCCTGCCTGAATATTCAAAATGTAACTAGCACTTTTGGGTGTCAGGGAAAATGTATGGAGTAAAAAGTACATATTTTCTTTAGCGATGTAGTGAAGTGAAAGTAAAAGTATCAAATATATAAATAGTAAAGTACAGCTACCCCAAAAAACGACTTAAGTAGTACTTACTTAGTTAACACCACTGCACGCAACGCACGCACGCACGCACACACACACACACACACACACACATTTCCTAAACACTTTATTCTTCATGAGCACCAGGGCTCTGTATGAGCTTTCATCTATCGACCTCTCATCACGCCACCCATACATATTCTCAATGGATCACAACCAACAAGTTACACCATAAAATGCATGCAGTAAACTGAGGTATTATATTGTAGATGTGTCATTCATAGGACTAACATTCATCATGGCTACTGTATAGTGAGGAAAAACAGTATAGTTCTCCTGAAATGGACCCCACACCCCAACAGGCAAATCCAACTTCCCCCTGGCTGGTCTGTATGATCAGGGATGTCTGCTCTTTCTCTTCCTCCCTTCTCACGACAATGGAGGGGTGAGGAGAGGGAAGAGTGGAGATCTGCTTGTGAAAATAAACATGTTAAATAAACACTCTGCGTGTCCGTATCGAGTTACAGTGGTGTAATGACGAGGAGAGGCGAGATGGGAACTGCCTGTGGTAACGTGACCAGGATACTAGTACCAGGGGAGGTACTGCTCTAAAACACATACACCCAGTGAGGGCTTCAAGCAGCTGGGAAGGGAGATTGTCCACTCACATCTCCATAGGACTGGACTTTGCAGTCGTGCTTCATGCCAAGTGGATGTACAGTGGGGTCCGGAATTATTGGATCCCTTGATAAAGAAGAGCAAAAAATGATAAATAATACATAAATAATACAAATACTGAAAGAAAAAAAAATATATATATATTATTTTATACCAATACAATTGCTCAAAGAAGAATATTTTTCTTAACAAGTACAAAAAAATCTCGAACGAATTATTGGATATCCTGTTTCAACACTCCAGGGCCTCCCCTTGTACGGATAACGACAATTAACTTTTTTTCTCGGAGAAATTCTATTAGTATAAAATAATATACTTAAAAAGAAATGTAGCCTACAATATAGCTCAGTATTTGTAGCATCTCTTTTATAGTCTTTTTTGACAATCTTTATCAAGGGATCCAATAATTCCAGACCCCACTGTCTTGATATGGAGAGGGCAAGGATTCTGGTTAAAAGTGTCAAGTATCACTGTGAATTTATGAGTATCTTATCACTGAAGGGACAGACATGTTGTGGTCATGGCCTGTTGTTATGTGGATACAGAGACAAACACACAATTGTATAAATGCATCGCCCCCCATGCCAGCACACACAGATCTGTGTAACCAGATCTGGCTCTGAGCTCCAGTAGCAAGTCCCAATGGGTGAGCCACAGACATGAGCGGGAAAAATGACACTGCCAATGCTCTTTTGGGAAACCCCCACTCATCCGTACAAACACACACACACATAATCATATAATAGATATCATGCTACCAGCGCAATAGAAATCATATCCCGCCCAAGTTGTTAAAAACATAGTAATAGTCTGGACAATCCTCTCTCTTCAGTCTTTAGTAATATGAATGGTTACAATGAAGACTCAATGTCGGGCTTTATTATCTATGCATTTTTCTCTAATACATAATGCTACTAACTCATTTTATGGAGTGCAACTTTACTGTACATTTCTGACCGTGTGTTTCGGAAGGTTCTTGCTTGTGTACTAGTAAGTGGTATTAATGTTTTGGTGAAGTTGATGTGAAATGAGGTGAGGAGCAGGATGGAAGGATGTACAGTACCAGATATCAGCTATCTCTCCTTTCTCTCTCTCCCTTTTTCTCTCCTTACCTGAGAGGGCCTGGGAACAGCAGCCCTGCAGTACCTGTGAGTGACAGCTCATCTCTCGGGGTAACCACCCCGCCTTCAGGTGAGGTGTAGGCATCTCAGATTCACCCCACCTTTCCTTTACCCTCCCTCTCTCCTCCTCCCTCCGGGCTTGCTCATCCACCTGCTGCACTGCCCCTCTCCCCCCACTCTGTGGAACAATGGCAGGCAGGGCTGCAGCTACCCCCTGGGGCAGTGAGATGTACACCCTCTGTCCCCTGAACTGTGCCTGGGAAAGGAAACGCTCCTGTAACACTAACCTCCCACCTGAGGGCAACACTGACACTCACAGGCACCTTAAAGGCCATGTTGCAAGTTCAATTGGCCAATATACATAGAATATACACCCCTTGTAGATGGTAAAACAAAAAAAACAAAATAATAATAATCAGAAAAAATTAGCTGGCTGCTAAAGAAAACAATGTGTGAAGCACGTGCACTAGTAAGCCACGCCCCCTCAAGTGCATGACGCAGCCTGGGATTTTGTCTGGGAGATTGGTTCTGGTGAAGACTGGAGCTAACTGGGGAAACATCTGGTGAAGACTGGCGCTAACTGGGGAAACATCTGGTGAAGACTGGAGCTAACTGGGGAAACATCTGGTGAAGACTGGAGCTGACTGGGACAACATCTGGGAAGGACTACAGCTGACTGGGACAACATCTGGTGAAGACTGGAGCTAACTGGGACAACATCTGGTGAAGACTGGAGCTGACTGGGACAACATCCGGTAAGGACTATAGCTGACTGGGACAACATCCGGTAAGGACTATAGCTAACTGGGACAACATCTGGTAAGGACTATAGCTGACTGGGACAACATCTGGTAAGGACTATAGCTAACTGGGACAACATCTGGTAAGGACTATAGCTGACTGGGACAACATCTGGTAAGGACTATAGCTGACTGGGACAACATATGGTAAGGACTATAGCTAACTGGGACAACATCTAGTAAGGACTATAGCTAACTGGGACAACATCTGGTAAGGACTATAGCTAACTGGGACAACATCTGGTAAGGACTATAGCTAACTGGGACAACATCTTGTTAAGGACTATAGCTAACTGGGACAACATCTGGTAAGGACTATAGCTGACTGGGACAACATCTGGTAAGGACTATAGCTGACTGGGACAACATCTGGTAAGGACTATAGCTGACTGGGACAACATCTGGTAGCTAACTGGGACAACATCTGGTAAGGACTATAGCTAACTGGGACAACATCTGGTAAGGACTATAGCTAACTGGGACAACATCTGGTAAGGACTATAGCTGACTGGGACAACATCTGGTAAGGACTATAGCTGACTGGGACAACATCTGGTAAGGACTATAGCTAACTGGGACAACATCTGGTAAGGACTATAGCTGACTGGGACAACATCTGGTGAAGACTGGAGCTGACTGGGACAACATCTGGTGAAGACTGGAGCTGACTGGGACAACATCTGGTGAAGACTGGAACTGACTGGGGACAACATCTGGTGAAGACTGGAGCTGACTGGGACAACATCTGGTGAAGACTGGAACTGACTGGGACAACATCTGGTGAAGACTGGAGCTGACTGGGACAACATCTGGTGAAAACTGGAGCTAACTGGGACAACATCTGGTGAAGACTGGAGCTGACTGGGACAACATCTGGTGAAGACTGGAGCTGACTGGGACAACATCTGGTGAAGACTGGAACTGACTGGGGACAACATCTGGTGAAGACTGGAGCTGACTGGGACAACATCTGGTGAAGACTGGAGCTGACTGGGACAACATCTGGTGAAGACTGGACCTGACTGGGACAATATCTGGTGAAGACTGGAGCTAACTGGGACAACATCTGGTGAAGACTGGAACTGACTGGGACAACATCTGGTGAAGACTGGAACTGACTGGGGACAACATCTGGTGAAGACTGGAGCTAACTGGGACAACATCTGGTGAAGACTGGAGCTGACTGGGACAACATCTGGTGAAGACTGGAGCTGACTGGGACAACATCTGGTGAAGACTGGAGCTGACGGGGACAACATCTGGTGAAGGCTGGAACTGACTGGGGACAACATCTGGTGAAGACTGGAACTGACTGGGGACAACATCTGGTAAAGACTGGAACTGACTGGGACAACATCTGGTGAAGACTGGAGCTGACTGGGACAACATCTGGTGAAGGCTGGAACTGACTGGGGACAACATCTGGTGAAGACTGGAGCTAACTGGGACAACATCTGGTGAAGACTGGAACTGACTGGGGACAACATCATGCCTCCTTGCAGCATGCCTAAGGCACGTTCACACAGATGAGCGGGGACCCTGGGCATCTTTCTTTTGCTGTTTTTCAGAGTCAGTAGAAAGGCCTCCTTAGTGTCCTACGTTTTCATAACTGTGGCCTTAATTGCCTACCATCTGTAAGCTGTTAGTGTCTTAACGACCATTCCACAGGTGCATGTTCATTAATTGTTTATGGTTCATTGAACAAGCATTGGAAACAGTGTTTAAACACTTTACAATGAAGATCTGTTTACGAATTATCTTTGAAAGACAGGGTCCTGAAAAAGGGACGTTTTTTTTTCTGAGTTTTGTCACGTTCCTGACCTATTTCTGTTAGTTTGTTGTATGTGTTAGTTGGTCAGGACGTGAGTTTGGGTGGGCATTCTATGTTTTCTGTTTCTATGTTGGTTTAAGGGTTGCCTGGTATGGCTCTTAATTAGAGGCAGGTGTTTGGCGTTCCTCTAATTGAGAGTCATATTTAGGTAGGTTGTTTCACAGTGTTCGTTGTGGGTGGTTGTCTCCTGTGTCAGTGTTTGTCGCACCATACGGGACTGTTCGGTTTGTTTTGTACATCGTCATTTTGTGTAGTCTATTTTTCCCTGTTCGTGCGTTCTTCGTGTTTAATGTAAGTTCGTCGTCCAGGTCTGTCTACTCCGTTTGTTGTTTTGTTAGTTATAGTGAAGTTCGTGTTTTTTCATCTTGTCTTTAAATAAATTATGTGTTCACAACCCGCTGCGCCTTGGTTCCATCACTACTTATCAAGCAGCGGTGTAATCAGAGGAAGGGACAGCGCAAGAAGGAGGAATGGACTTGGGACGATGTTTTGGACGGTAAAGGTTGCTACACATGGGAGGAGATCCTGGCTGGAAGGGATCGCCTCCCATGGGAACAGCTGGAGGCACTGAGGAGAGCAGAGGCAATCGGAGAAGGGAACCGGCGTTATGAGGGGACGCGTCTTGCACGGAAGCCCGAAAAGCCCGTGAGTACTACCCAAAAATTTCTTGGGGGGGGGCTAAGAGGTAGTGGGCCAAGGGCAGGTAGGAGACCTGTGCCCACTTACCAGGCTAACCGTGGAGAGCGGGAGTACGGGCAGACACCGTGTTACGCAGTACGGCGCACGGTGTCTCCTGTACGTGTGCATAGCCCAGTGCGGGTTATTCCACCTCCCCGCACTGGTAGGGCTAGATGGAGCATTGAGCCAAGCGCCATGAAGCCGGCTCTACATATCTGGCCACCAGTACGTCTCCTTGGGCCGGCTTACATGGCACCAGCCTTACGCATGGTGTCCCCGGTTCGCCTACATAGCCCGGTGCGGGTTATTCCACCTCCCCGCACTGGTCGGGCGACGGGGAGCATTCAGCCAGGTAAGGTTGGGCAGGCTCAGTGCTCAAGGGAGCCAATACGCCTGCACGGTCCGGTATTTCCGGCGCTACCTCCCCGCCCCAGCCCAGTACCACCAGTGCCTACACCACGCACCAGGCTTCCAGTGCGTTTCCAGAGCCCTGTTCCTCCTCCACGCACTCTCTCTATGGTGCGTGTCTCCAGTCCGGTGCCTCCAGTTCCGGCACCACGCACTAAGCCACCTGTGCGTCTCCAGAGCCCTGTACACACTGTTCCTTCTCCCCGTACTCGTCCTGATGTGCGTGCACTCAGCCCGGTGCCACCAGTGCCGGTACCACGCACCAGACAAATAGTACGTTTTGAGAGTCCAGTGTGCCCTGTCCCTGCTTCCCGCACTAGGCTTGAAGTGCGTGTCTCCAGTCCGGTGCCTCCAGTTCCGGCACCACGCACCAGGCCTACAGTGCGTCTCAGCCGGCCAGAGTCTGCCGTCTGCCCAACGGCGCCTGAACTGTCCGTCTGCCAAGCGCCGCATGAACTGCCCGTCTGCCATGAGCCTACAGAGCCTTCCGCCAGACAGGAGCAGCCAAAGCCTTCCGCCAGACAGGATCAGTCTGAGCCATCCGTCTCCGCAGCGCCATCTGAGCCATCCGTCTCCGCAGCGCCATCTGAGCCATCCGTCTCCTCAGCGCCATCTGAGCCATCCGTCTCCCCAGCGCCATCTGAGCCATCCGTCTCCCCAGCGCCGTCTGAGCCATCCATCTGTCCCGAGCCATTAGAGCCGCCCGTCTGTCCCGAGCCGTCAGAGCCGTTAGTCAGTCAGGAGCCGCTAGAGCCATTCGTCAGTCAGGATCTGCCAGAGCCGCCAACCAGACAGGATCTGCCAGAGCCGCCAACCAGACAGGATCTGCCAGGGCCGCCAACCAGACAGGATCTGCCAGAGCCGCCAACCAGACAGGATCTGCCAGAGCCGCCAACCAGACAGGATCTGCCAGAGCCGTCAGTGAGCCATGAGCGTCCAGAGCCGTCAGTCAGCCATGAGCGTCCAGAGCCGTCAGCCAGCCATGAGCGTCCAGAGCCGTCAGCCAGCCATGAGCGTCCAGAGCCGTCAGCCAGCCATGAGCGTCCAGAGCCGTCAGCCAGTCATGAGCTGTCCCTCAGCCCAGAGCGGCTATTTGTCCAGAACTGCCCCTCAGTCCAGAGCTGTCTCTCTGTCCGGAGCTGCCTTTCAGTCCGGAGTTGCCCCTCTATCCTGAGCTACCTCTCTATCCTGAGCTACCTCTCTATCCTGAGCTATCCCTATGTCCTGAGCTATCCCTCTGTCCTGGGCTATCCCTCTATCCCGGTGCTGCCCCTTGTCTCGATGTTACCCAAAAGATTAAGTGGGTGTAATATGAGGGTGGTCATTTGTAGGGGGAGATGTAAGCTGGGATTGACTATGGTGGGGTGGGGACCTCGCCCTGAGCCTGAGCCACCACCGTGGTCAGATGCCCACCCAGACCCTCCCCTAGACTTTGTGCTGGTGCGCCCGGAGTTCGCACCTTAAGGGGGGGGTTATGCCACGTTCCTGACCTATTTCTGTTAGTTTGTTGTATGTGTTAGTTGGTCAGGACGTGAGTTTGGGTGGGCATTCTATGTTTTCTGTTTCTATGTTGGTTTAAGGGTTGCCTGGTATGGCTCTTAATTAGAGGCAGGTGTTTGGCGTTCCTCTAATTGAGAGTCATATTTAGGTAGGTTGTTTCACAGTGTTCGTTGTGGGTGGTTGTCTCCTGTGTCAGTGTTTGTCGCACCATACGGGACTGTTCGGTTTGTTTTGTACATCGTCATTTTGTGTAGTCTATTTTTCCCTGTTCGTGCGTTCTTCGTGTTTAATGTAAGTTCGTCGTCCAGGTCTGTCTACTCCGTTTGTTGTTTTGTTAGTTATAGTGAAGTTCGTGTTTTTTCGTCTTGTCTTTAAATAAATTATGTGTTCACAACCCGCTGCGCCTTGGTTCCATCACTACTCCTCCTTTTCGGTTGAAGAGGAGGAGAACAACCTTTACAAGTTTATTATGAATATACTATTCAACTTAGAGCACACAATCCATCATGATTCAACTAGGCCAAGTCTGAGCTTACTCTTACTCACTCTGTCATAATTTGTCGCTGCAGCTTTCTTCCCCTGGCAGGCAGCTATAATTATGTGGTAAATAATTACATTTCCTCATTCCAGAACGCACAGCCACAGTTCCTCTAGCTTCTCTGGCCAGAGGCAGCGTGACAACAGGCCGCAGGATCACCTCTATAGCAAAGCAGGTGGAACAGTCAGAGCTTAGTTTATACACTTAGAAACGTGTCAGGATCACAGCCTTTATATGTACATATTCTTATTCATTCCTTTACACTTGTGTGTAAAAGTTAGTTGTTGTGAAATTGTTAGATCACGTGTTAGATATTACTGCATTGTCGGAACTAGAAGAATAAGCATTTCGCTACACTCGCTTTAACATCTGCTAACCATGTGTATGTGACCAATAAAATTTGATTTGATTTTTTAACTCCACAGGTGTGTGACAGCTACCACTTTTTAGCTGTGTTATTTACCTAATCAGCAGAGGAAGCTGGGTGGTCATGATGAACATCAGATGTAATCTAGTGACAGCAGATAGAGATATTATATCAGGTATTTACTGAATCTCATGGGATTCACTTTGTTCTGTGTGTCACTCTCATTCCAGACTGCACTCTCACGCCAGACTATGACGTTTGACTGGAAGACAGAGGTTGTTTATGCTAGGCTAGGCTAATGGTGCGTAAACATGAGAACAGACACAGTCATTGGCAACAGTGTGGCGAGTTACAATAATGGATAATGCAGACCTGTTTCTGAGCCTCAGGGTTAATATACACTCCAACTGTTGTGTAATATAGCATATCTGGAAGAGGTGATGATGAAACAGAGAGGGTGAAATAATGTGCTGCACCTTTTAACTGTACGTCAGTGGGGATGCGTTGGAGCTGGCGCCCGGTTAAGACAAGAAAAGCCTCAGCACATCTCAGAGAGGGTTTTATTGAGCTTCGAGCCTCAAGCAGGGCGAGAGAGATAATTGGCCAATGGATATTTCAGACGCTCCGCTCTGATGGTTTTCAGGTTTCAGGGCCCCGGCTGGGCGGAAGTAGAGGCTTCTGGGATAGATTTATACGGAACTCTGGCCTAAATTGCACGTCAGGGTCGACTCTCTCTAATATTAAAATTCATTCCTTTTGGACTCAGCACAGATTCTGGCAAGCGTTAGCTGTCTGGAGTTCTCCAAGTAGTTTTCCATAAACCTTCCACAGCACAGGGGCTTAGGAGCTATGATGGTTATAACTTTCTCCCTCCATCACACTCTCCTTCATAAATGCCAGCAGTTTCCTTCGTTTCCTCAGATATGTTTTTGTAAAATCCAATCATTTGATGTCACACTAAAGTGAGCAGTGGCCAAGTTCCAATTCTTTAGCAGCATAGAATATTTTAGAGGACTCAAGCATTTTAGCACAGTTCTGATCAACTTAGCTTCAACACAATCTGGAAAAACAGACAGAGCCTGTAGGGCCACAGTCATAATAAACATACCAGCCTAGTTGACCAAATTCCTACAGCTCCTCTGCACAACAAGTGCCAAGCTCTAAGTCTGGGTCTGATGTGTCCCTGGACAGCCCAATACCCCATTAACACAGGCACTGACTTCACTCTCAGAACTCTGTGAGCCAAAGACAACATGATACCCTTCCCTCCCTTCTCCACCCCTGACTGCCTGTAGCCTCTACCATAACACAGAACCAGGGGTCTGCTCCATCACAGAGAGAAGAGAGCTACCCAGCAGCCAGCCCTAGGCTTTCACTAAGACCATCACAGAACAATTAACAGCTCCACCTTAATCAAACCCCTGTTTGCATTGGAAAATGCTGGTAAAAATGTGAGCTTCAGTTACTTGCTTTGGCCAAAACCTGATTGGAAGTTATGGATAAAATGTTGCATTAACTTAGGATAGGCAAAACCTGGCAAAAAGCAGTGTCATTGGGTTCCTCTGATGTCTACCCAGCTAACAATTCTAGGAAAAGAGAACATTTTCTGTAAGTTACCCGTAATGTTTGTGTCCAGTTTTCCCATTAGGCAAACATTCTATATATGTTTTTTTAAGACTTCTTAAAGCATTGTTGGTTAAGGGCTTGTAAGTGAGCATTTCACTGTAAGGTCTACCTGTTGTATTCGGCACATGTGACAATTACGATTTGATTTGATTAAAAACACATCTGAGAACCTTTTTAACATGTTTTGGTGTAAGGAGAACATTCCCTTAACTTCGTATGGCTGCAGTCCCGATATCGGGACCAATATGACAACAACCAGTGAAAACCAGAATAGAGATAAAATTAATCACTAACCTTCGATTATTTTCATCAGATGACACTCATAGGACTTCATGTTACACAATACATGCATGTTTTGTTTGATTAAATTCATATTTATATAAAAAAATCTGAGTTTACATTGAGGCTACAAGATTCAGTAAATGCAAAAACATCAAGTGACTTTGCATAGCCCATCGTTTCAACATGAATACTCATCATAAATATAGATGATAATACAAGTTATACACATTGAATTATAGATATACCTCTCCTTAATGCAACCGCTATGTCAGATTTCAAAAAAACTTTAAGGAAAAATAATTGCACGCTATAATCTGAGACGGCGCTCAAAGTAGCATATCACAGCTGCAAAGATAGCGTCACTATAAACAATAAAATACATGATGAATATTTCATTACCTTTGTTGGTCTCGATCAGAAAGCACAGCAGGAATCCCAGGTCCACAATAAATGTTTGTTTTGTTCGAAAAAATCCGTTATTTATGTCCAATTGTTAGCGCGTGTCCAAACGTGTCCAAACGCTAATTCTGGTCAGCTTCATATCGGACAAAAACTTCAAAATGTGATATTACCGGTCGAAGAAACATTTCAAACTAAGTACTGAATCAATCATTAGGATGTTTTTAACATATAGCGTCAATAAAGTTCCAACCGGAGTATTCGTTCTTGTCTGTGTGAGCAATGGAACGTCAGTGGTTTGCATGAGGAAAAGTCATGATAAGCGCATGCCTGCTTGATGGACACCTGACTGATTCTGCTCTCATTCTCTCCCACAACATCATAGAAGTCTCATTGGAATTTCTATTGATTGCTGACATCTAGTGGAACCCCTAGGCAGTGCAACCTCAGTCCTAAGTCAATTGGATTTCTTTAGGGACTCTGGTGAATACAGACAAGCTCAGATTTCTGACTTCCTGTTTTGATTTCAACTCAGGATTTTGCCTGCCAATATGAGTTCTGTTAATCTCACAGACATAATTCAAACAGTTTTAGAAACTTTGGAGTGTTTTCTATCCAATACTAATAATACTATGCAAATATTAGAAACTATGACTAAGGAGCAGGCCGTTTGAAATGGGCACCTTTCATCCAAGCTACTCAATACTGCCCCTGCAGTTAATGTCAAGCAAAACGTACAGTGCCTTCAAGAAAGCATTCACACCACTTGACCAATTCCACATTTTGCTGTTACAGCCTGAATTCCAAATTTTATTTAAAAAAAAACAATTCTCACCCATCTACACACAATACCCCATAATGACAAAATTGAAAACATGTGTTCAGAAACTTTTGCAAATGTATTGAAATTAACTTATCTGCGCTACGGATCCCTTTTACGGGAACCCTTTCCTAAACAACCGCTAGAATTGCAGGGCGCCAAATGCAAAAATATTACAAAAAATATTTAGAATCATGCAATCACAAGTGAAATATTCCAAAACACAGTTTAGCTTGTTGTTAATCCACCTATCGTGTCAGATTTTGAAAATATATTTTACAGTGAAAGAAATACAAGCTTTTGTGAGTGTAGCTTTCAATGCTACAACAGCTAGCCCCAAATTAGCTTGGTCACGAAAGTCAGAAAAGCAATAAAATTAAAATCAAATCACATCAAATCAAATCAAATTTTATTTGTCACATACACATGGTTAGCAGATGTTAATGCGAGTGTAGCGAAATGCTTGTGCTTCTAGTTCCGACAATGCAGTAATAACCAACAAGTAATCTAACCTAACAATTCCACAACTACTACCTTATACACACAAGTGTAAAGGGATAAAGAATATGTACATAAAGATATATGAATGAGTGATGGTACAGAACGGCATAGGCAAGATGCAGTAGATGGTATAGAGTACAGTATATACATATGAGATGAGTAATGTAGGGTATGTAAACATAAAGTGGCATAGTTTAAAGTGGCTAGTGATACATGTATTACATAAAGATGGCAAGATGCAGTAGATGATATAGAGTACAGTATATACATATACATATGAGATGAGTAATGTAGGGTATGTAAACATTATATTAAGTGGCATTGTTTAAAGTGGCTAGTGGTACATTTTTACATAATTTCCATCAATTCCTATTATTAAAGTGGCTGGAGTTGAGTCAGTATGTTGGCAGCGGCCACTAAATGTTAGTGGTGGCTGTTTAACAGTCTGATGGCCTTGAGATAGAACCTGTTTTTCAGTCTCTCGGTCCCTGCTTTGATGCACCTGTACTGACCTCGCCTTCTGGATGATAGCGGGGTGAACAGGCAGTGGCTTGGGTGGTTGTTGTCCTTGATGATCTTTATGGCCTTCCTGTGACATCGGGTGGTGTAGGTGTCCTGGAGGGCAGGTAGTTTGCCCCCGGTGATGCGTTGTGCAGACCTCACTACCCTCTGGAGAGCCTTACGGTTGTGGGTGGAGAAGTTGCCGTACCAGGCGGTGATACAGCCCGACAGGATGCTCTTGATTGTGCATCTGTAGAAGTTTGTGAGTGCTTTTGGTGACAAGCTGAATTTCTTCAGCCTCCTGAGGTTGAAGAGGCGCTGCTGCGCCTTCTTCACAACGCTGTCTGTGTGGGTGGACCAATTCAGTTTGTCCGTGATGTGTACACCGAGGAACTTAAAACTTTCCACCTTCTCCACTACTGTGCCGTCGATGTGGATAGGGGGGTGCTCCCTCTGCTGTTTCCTGAAGTCCACAATCATCTCCTTTGTTTTGTTTTGTTGACGTTGAGTGTGAGGTTATTTTCCTGACACCACACTCCGAGGGCCCTCACCTCCTCCCTGTAGGCCGTCTCGTCGTTGTTGGTAATCAAGCCTACCACTGTAGTGTCGTCCGCAAACTTGATGATTGAGTTGGAGGCGTGCATGGCCACGCAGTCGTGGGTGAACAGGGAGTACAGGAGAGGGCTCAGAACGCACCCTTGTGGGGCCCCGGTGTTGAGGATCAGCGGGGTGGAGATGTTGTTACCTACCCTCACCACCTGGGGGTGGCCCGTCAGGAAGTCCAGGACCCAGTTGCACAGGGCGGGGTCGAGACCCAGGGTCTCGAGCTTGATGACGAGTTTGGAGGGTACTATGGTGTTAAATGCTGAGCTGTAGTCGATGAACAGCATTCTCACATAGGTATTCCTCTTGTCCAGATGGGTTAGGGCAGTGTGCAGTGTGGTTGCGATTGTGTCGTCTGTGGACCTATTGGGTCGGTAAGCAAATTGGAGTGGGTCTAGGGTGTCAGGTAGGGTGGAGGTGATATGGTCCTTGACTAGTCTCTCAAAGCACTTCATGATGACGGAAGTGAGTGCTACGGGGCGGTAGTCGTTTAGCTCAGTTACCTTAGCTTTCTTGGGAACAGGAACAATGGTGGCCCTCTTGAAGCATGTGGGAACAGCAGACTGGGATAAGGTTGAATATGTCCTTAACCTGTTTGGGCTGCAGGGGCAGTATTGAGTAGCCGGATAAAAGGTGCCCATTTCAAACGGCCTCGTACTCAATTCTTGCTCGTACAATATGCATATTATTATTACTATTGGATAGAAAACACTCTCTAGTTTCTAAAACCGTTTGAATTATATCTGTGAGCAAAACAGAACTCATTTTGCAGCAAACTTCCTGACAGGAAGTGGAAAATCTGAAATCGATGCTCTGTTCTAGGGCCTGCCTATAAATGTTCTTGATATATATCAGTATACATGCACTTCATACGTCTTCCACTAGATGTCGACAGGCAGTGAGAGAAGAAATTGAGTGTATAACTTGATCTGGGGTCGAATAAATGCTCTTTGTATGACGTGTCACCAGTTTCCTGTTTTCTGGAGAGCGCGTGAAGGGACCTGGTTTTGCCTTCTGTACAGCTATAGACGTTATAGACGACTAATATCTCCGGCTTTGATTTTATTTGATACATGTAACAATATCATCGTAAAGTATGTTTTTTCAATATAGTTTTATTAGATTATTGAAATTTTTTCGGGACGTTAGGCGTGTTGCGTTGTCTGCGTTTGTTCACGAAGGAGAGCTTAGCGCCACTTTGCTAGCTTTCCGTGCTAATTGACTGGAGAAGAGGACATTCTAAATCCAAACAACGATTGTTCCCAACAAAGGACCCCTTGTACAACATTCTGATGAAAGATCATCAAAAGTAGGACCCATTTTATGATGTTATTTCATATATCTGTCGAATATGTTGTACTAGTAGTTTGCGGCCAGGTTTTGGGCACGCTCTCGCCATAATGTAAACTGCATATCGTAATGAAGTTATTTTTAGAATTCTAACACGGCGATTGCATTAAGAACTAGTGTATCTATCATTTCCTATACAACATGTATTTTTTAGTTATGTTTATGAATAGTTATTTGGTCAGAATATGTGAGTGTCAGAAAAATATCCGGACGTTGTGGGAAAAATATGCTACGTTAGCACAATGTATAACCACTGATTTCAGCTCTAAATATGCACATTTTCGAACAAAACATAAGTGTATGTATAACCTGATGTTATAGGACTGTCATCTGATGAAGCTTATCAAGGTTAGTCAAAAATTATATATCTTTAGCTGGTTTGTTACGATCGCTAACTTTTGCTGCTGGGGAATGGCTTGTGTTTCTGGCTATTGTGGTAAGCTAATATATGCTATATTGTGTTTTCGCTATAAAACACTTAAGAAATCGGAAATATTGTCTGGAATCACAAGATGCCTGTCTTTCATTTGCTGTACACCATGTATTTTTCAGAAATGTTTTATGATGAGTATTTAGGTATTTGACGTTGGTGTCTGTAATTACTCTGGCTGCTTCGGTGCCATTTCTGACGGTAGCTGTGATGGTAGCTGCAATGTAAAACTGATTTATAGCTCAAATATGCACATTTTTCGAACAAAACATAGATTTATTGAATAACATGTTATAAGACTGTCATCTGATGAAGTTGTTTCTTGGTTAGTTTGGTGTGTTCTTGGTTAGTTAGGTTGGTTTTGTGCATGCTACCTGTGCTGTGAAAAATGCCTGTCCTTTTTTGTATTTGGTGGTGAGCTAACATAAATATACGTGGTGTTTTCGCTGTAAAACATTTTAAAAATCGGACATGTTGGCTGGATTCACAAGATGTTTATCTTTCAAATGCTGTATTGGACTTGTTAATGTGTGAAAGTTAAATATTTCTAAAAAATATATTTTGAATTTCGCGCCCTGCACTTGAAGTGGCTGTTGTCATATTGTGCCCGGCTTCGGGCTTGCAGCCAGAAGAAGTTAAACACACCAGCCAGCTGGTCTGCGCATGGTCTGAGGACACGGCTGGGAATGCCGTCTGGGCCTGCAGCCTTGCGAGGGTTAACACGTTTAAATGTTTTACTCACCTCGGCTGCAGTGAAGGAGAGCCCACAGGTTTTGGTAGTGGGCCGTGTCAGTGGCACTGTATTGTCCTCAAAGCGAGCAAAAAAGTTATTTAGCCTGTCTGGGAGCAAGACATCCTGGTCCGCGACGGGGCTGGTTTTCTTTTTGTAATCCGTGATTGACTGTAGACCCTGCCACATACCTCTTGTGTCTGAGCTGTTGAATTGCGACTCTACTTTGTCTCTATACTGGGACTTAGCTTGTTTGATTGCCTTGCGGAGAGAATAGCTACACTGTTTGTATTCGGTCATGTTTCCGGTCACCTTGCCCTGGTTAAAAGCAGTGGTTCGCGCTTTCAGTTTCACACGAATGCTGCCATCAATCCACGGTTTCTGGTTTGGGAATGTTTTAACCGTTGCTGTGGGTACGACATCGTCAATGCACTTTCTAATGAACTCGCTCACCGAATCAGCGTATTCGTCAATGTTGTTGTTGGACGCAATGCGGAACATATCCCAATCCACGTGATCGAAGCAGTCGTGAAGCGTGGAATCAGATTGGTCGGACCAGCGTTGAACAGACCTGAGCGCGGGAGCTTGTTGTTTTAGTTTCTGTTTGTAGGCTGGAAGCAACAAAATGGAGTCGTGGTCAGCTTTTCCGAAAGGAGGGCGGGGGAGGGCCTTATATGCGTCGCGGAAGTTAGTATAACAATGATCCAAGGTTTTACCAGCCCTGGTAGCACAATCGATATGCTGATAGAATTTAGGGAGTTTTGTTTTCAGATTAGCCTTGTTAAAATCCCCAGCTACGATGAATGCAGCCTCAGGGTGTTTGGTTTCCAGTTTACAAAGAGTCAGATAAAGTTCGTTCAGGGCCATCGATGTGTTTGCTTGGGGGGGAATATATACGGCTGTGAATATAATCGAAGAGAATTCCCTTGGTAGATAATGCGGTCGACATTTGATTATGAGGAATTCTAGATCAGGTGAACAGAATGACTTGAGTTCCTGTATGTTGTTATGATCACACCACGTCTCGTTAATCATAAGGCATACACCCCCGCCCCTCTTCTTACCAGAAAGATGTTTGTTTCTGTCGGCGCGATGCGTGAAGAAACCAGCTGGCTGCACCGACTCCGTTAGCGTCTCTTGAGTGAGCCATGTTTCCGTGAAGCAGAGAACGTTACAATCTCTGATGTCTCTCTGGAATGTTACCCTTGCTCGGATTTCATCAACCTAATCACTTACCTTAGATAATCTTCGGATGTTTGCACTCACGAGACTCCCAGTTACACAATAAATGTTATTTTGTTCGATAAATATTACTTTTATAACAAAAAACGCCATTTGGGTTGCGCGTTATGCTGAGAAAATTACAGCCTCGTTCCGGTCCTGAAAGGAAGATGAAAATTTCCAAACATATCAGATTAAAAAATATTACTAAACATATTTATAATCATGCAATCACAAGTGAAATATACCAAAACACAGTTTGTTGTTAATCCACCTATCGTGTCAGATTTTGAAAATATACTTTACAGTGAAAGAAATCCAAGCTTTTGTGAGTGTAGCTTTCAATGCTACAACAGCTAGCTTTATATTAGCTTGGTTAGCTTGGTCACGAAAGTCAGAAAAACAATGAAATTAATCGCTTACCTTTGATAATCTTCGGATGTTTCCACTCACGAGACTCCCAGTTACACAACAAATGTTACGCCATTTGGGTTGCGCATTATGTTCAGAAAATCAAAGCCGTGTTCCGTTCGACAAATTCCAAAAAGTATCCGTAATGGTCATAGAAACATGTCAAATGTTTTTTATAATCAATCCTCAGGTTGTTTTTAACAAACATAATCGATAATATTTCACCCGGACCATAACCTATTCATTAAGAGACAAAAGGAAAATGGGGTGCCCCTCTCTGACTACTTTTGAAACCTGACTACACCTGACTACTTTTGAAAAAACTCGCTCATTTTTCAAAATAAAAGCCTGAAACTATGTCTAAAGCCTGGACACAGCCTGAGGAAGCCATTGGAAAAGGAATCTGGTTGATACCCCTTTAAATGGAGGTTAGACGGGCCAGGGAACACAGATAATTTTTTTTATATCACGTCCGGGTTACATTTTCTCAGGTTTTCGCTTGCAGAATAAGTATTGTTATACTCACAGACAATATTTTGACAGTTTTGGAAACTTTGGAGTGTTTCCTATCCTAATCTGTAAATTATATGCATATTCTACGATCTGGGCCGGAGAAAATGTCTGTTTACGTTGGGCACGTTATTTGAAAAAAAAATTCTAATCTGACCCCTAGCGCTAAGAAGTTAAGTACAGAAATATATAATTTACATAAGTATTCACACCCCTGGGTCAATACATGTTACAATCACAGTTGGCAGAGATTACAGCTGTGAGTCTTTCTGGGTATGTTTCTAAGAGCTTTGCACACGTGGGATTGTACAATATTTGCACATTATTCATATAAAAATTCTTCAAGCTCTGTCAAGTTGGTGGTGATCATTGCTTGACAGCCATTTTAAATGACTGCCATAGATTTTCAAGTCGATTTAAGTCAAAACTGTAACTAGGCCACCCAGGAACATTCAATATCGTCTTGGTAAGCATCTCATTGTGTTTTAAGTTATTCTCCTGCTGAAAGGTGAATTTGTCTCCCAGTGTCCGTTTTAAAGCAGACTCAACCAGGTTTTCCTCTAGGAATTTGCCCGTGCTTAGCCCCAGTCCGTTTATATTTATCCCCCCCCAAAAACTCCACAGTCCATGAAGATGACAAGCATACCCATAACATGATACAGTCACCACCATGCTTGAAAATATGAAGGATGGTGCTTAGTGATGTATTGTGTTGGATTTTCCTCAAATAACACTTTGTATTCAGGACATTAAGTTCATTTCTCAGCATTTTTTAAATAGTATTACTTTAAATAGTATTACTTTAGTGCATTATTGCAACTGTTTTTGCATATTTCAATTCTGTACATGCTTCTTTATTTTCACTCTGTCATTTAGGTCAGTATTGTGGAGTAACTACAATGTTGTTGATCCATAGTCAGTTTTCTCCTATCATAGCCATTAAACTCTGTAACTGTTTTAAGGCCACCATTGGCCTCATTGTGAAATCCCTGACCTCTTTCCTTCCTCTACGGAAACTGAGTTAGGAAGGATGGATGTGTCTTTGTAGTGACTGGGTGTCTTGATACGCCATCCAATGTGTAATTCATAACTTCACCATGATTAAAGGGTTACTCAATGTCTGTTTTTTTCATCTACCAATAGGTGCCCTTCTTTACAAGGCATTGGAAAACTTCCCTGGTCTTTGTGTTTGAAAAACAGCTCGACTGAGAGACCTTACCTTACAGCTAATTGTATTTATGTTTTGGGTACAGAGATTACGTAGTCATTAACAGATCATGTTAATTAAACAATATTATTGCACACAAAGTGAGTCCATGCAACTGATTTTGTGACTTGTCAAGAAAATGTTTACTCCTGAACTTATTTAATGTTGCCCAAAAAAAGGGGTTGAATACTGATTCACTCAAGACATTTCAGCTTTTCATTTTTAGTTAATGAAAAAACATATTTCCACTTTCACATTAAGCGGTATTGTGTATAGGCCAGTGACATAAAATCTAAATTTATAAAATATTTAATTTGTGTTCTAACAGAACAAAATGTGGAAATATTCAAGCGGTGTGAATACTTTCTGAAGGCACTGTATCTAGAAAGTGGTTGCCATGTTCTCAAAATATACACTATTAATGTTCTAGACACATTTCATGGGACATTGCAAGAACATTCATGTGTCCAGTTTTGTGAGGGTTAGGAGAATATTCCATCAACGACCCACCAAACATGGTTGCAATGTTCTCAGAATGTAATACATTAATATTCTAGGCAAGTTTCATGGGAACACTGTAAGAACATTTTTGTGTATCAGTTGACAGTTGCCTGATGGTCCCAAAGAAACATTCTCCCCCAAAAAATGTTCATTACACATCACGCCTTGTTACTGTTGCCAAGCCCATCAAGGTTCTGATTAGTGAACCACAGATCCATTCACAGCTCTTTTTGTCTGTTGGCAAGGCTTCATTGTATAGCTAGATGACTTCTGATATCTCCAGGAGAGATAAGTATATTTTGTTTGTCTTTATCTGTTGTGGTCTAGTACTGTCTTTTTGCTAGCTAAGGCCATGGGACATTGTCTTCCCAGTAGCCTACTTGGTGTGTGAACTGCTGACTGCTCATCATTTGCAGATAGTTGTTGACACATCAACCAGGATCAAGGGGCAGGGCAATGTGTGACTTGTTTTGGTAATCAGTGGCTGTATTGGAGCGGGAGTAGTTTCAACTCTCCTAGACAATTAGCAATTAGTGTTAGTTCTTCAGTCTCCCTTGATTTCTCACCGGCAGCTGTAAGCGGCTTCACCCCTTATAATTTAGTGTACCCTGCACACACCACCGATGTGGAATTCCGGGTCTCTGGCAGCGTTTTGAACTGCAGATCTACGGTCAAGAACGGCAAGTTCATCTCAGTCTATACTGCCCTTCAGTCCCTTGACTTTTTGGCCCTGGTGACATGGATCACCCCAGAGAACACTGCTACTCCATCTGCTCTTTCTTCATCTGACTGTTTTCTCTCATAGCCCAAGAGTGTCTGGTCGTTGCAGTGGTGGCACAGGTCTACTCATTTCTCCTAAGTGGAGATTTTCTCTTTTCTCCCTCTCTCACCTGTCCATCTCCTCATTTGAATTCCATGCTGTCACTGTCACTTGTCCACTCAAGCTTAAAATGATTGTCATCTATCGCCCACCAGGTGCCCTTGGAGAGTTCCTCAATGAGTTTGACACCTTGATAAGCTCATTTCATGACTATGGCTCTTCATACTTGGTGACTTCAACCTCCCAAAGTCTGCCTTTTATTAATTTCTTTCCAACTCTCTTTCCCCTCCTTGCCTCTTTTTACCTCACCCTTTCCCAATACCCTCCAACTCACAAGGCAAGCAATATGCTTGCCCTCATCTTTAATAGAGGCTGCTTGCCTACTAATCTCACTGCAACCCCCCTCCAGGTCTCTGATAACTACTTTGTGTCCATTTCTGTCTCCCTTTTCTCCAACCCTAACCACTCAGCCCCATTGCAATGTTTGCTCTCTCTCCCACTACTCTCTCCTCTTTAGTCCTATCATCTCTCCCTTCTGCTAAATCCTTTTCCCTCCTGTCTCCCGATTCTGCCTCTTCGACCCTACTCTCCTCCCTTTCTGCATCCTATAACTTGCAATGCCCCCTTTCCAATGCCCCCTTGCAATGCCCCCTTTCCTCCTTCCCCTCCTGCTCTGTGGCTGAGTGACTCATTGCGAGCTTACAGAACAGGGCTGTGGGCAGCTGACCAACAATGGAAGAAAATGAAACTTCCGGGGGACATATCATCCTTTCACTCCCTCCTCTCCACCTTCTCTTCCTCTGTATCTGCTGCTAAAGCCCCTTGCTATCACTCAAAATGTCAAGCTTCGCCATTAACCCTAGGAAATTATTTTCCACATTCCCCTCCTTCCATAATCTTTCACACCCTCCCTGCAGATGACTTTGTCAACCACTTCGGAAAAAAAGGTTGAGGACATCTGCTACTCATTCACTCAGTCCACTGGTCTCACTCACACAGAGCTACCCTACGCCTTATCCTCATTCTCCCCTCTCTTTCCAGATTACATCCTTCGACTAGTGAGGTCTGGCCACCCGAGAACCTGTCTGCTTTACCCCATCCCCTCCTCCAAACCATCTCTGGAGACCTTCTACCATTCCTCACTTCCCTCATCCCTGACCACTGACTGGGTCCCCTCTGACTTCAAAATGGCCCGAGTTGTCGGCCCACCACCTCAAGCTTAACCTTGACAAGACAGAGCTGCTCTTCCTCCCGGGGAAGGCCTGCCCGCTCAAAGACCTCTCCATCACAGTTAACAACTCCAGTGTCACCCTGAACAACACACTGTCTTTCTCTGCAAACATCAAAGCAGTGACCAGCTCCTGCAGGTTCATGCTCTACAACATTCGTAGAGTACGACCCTACCTGGCACAGGAAGCAGCTCAGGTCCAAATCCAGGCACTTGTCCTCTCCTATCTGGACTACTGCAACTTGCTGTTGGCTGGTCTCCCCGCTTGTGCCATCAAATCCCTGCAATTTATCCAGAATGCTGCAGCCCACCCGGTTTTCAACCTTCCAAAGATCTCTCATGTCCCCCTGTTTCAGTCAAAGCTCACATCCACTACAAGACCATGGTGCTTACCTATGGAACAGCAAGAGGAGCTGCCCCTCCTTACCTTCAGGCTAAGCTCAAACCCTATACCCCAACCCGAGTACTTCGCTCTGCCACCTCAGGTCCCTTGGCCCCACCACCTCTACGGGAGGGCAGCTCCCGCTCAGCCAAGTCCAAGTTCTTCTCTGTTCTGGCACCCCAATGGTGGAACCAGCTTCCCCCTGAAGCTAGGCAGAGTACCTGCCCATCTTCCAAAAACATCAGAAACCCTACCTCTTCAAACAGTATCTTAAATAATCCTCCTCCTCACCTCAACCCCCCCCCCCCCCCCGCCCAAAATTGCATTTTATAAATAAATACCCCCCCCCCCTTCTATCTCTGACTCTGACTAAAATGTAAAATGTTAGGAATAATTAGTGCTTTAACATAGTGTTTTCCACTAACATATTTGTACATGTTCATCAAATGGGATGTAAACTCACAACCTCTTTGTTCCTGGCATTCAGATCTTGCTGCTACGCCACCATGTCTGTCAGTTGTCCATTAATTTGAATATTCTCTAAATTTATAAAATGTTCTTATTTCATCAGTTTAAGGGCTTTCTGTATAGTTTTCTAATATTGGTGGGGCATATTAACATGTTCAATTATACTCCTGAATCACTATGATCAATACAATTTTTCTTGTACTTTTAAATATTTTTTAACAGAGATGAGATTAAGTAGGCTTGCTGAAACAGTGACAGTTCATTTGATGTTATACGGGGCAGTGAGGTGGTTTCCATATAGTAGGCTTGCTGAAACAGTGACAGTTCATTTGATGTTATACAGGGCAGTGAGGTGGTTTCCATATAGTAGGCTTGCTGAAACAGTAGACAGTTCATTTGATGTTATACAGGGCAGTGAGGTGGTTTCCATATAGTAGGCTTGCTGAAACAGTAGACAGTTCATATTCCCACAGACAGGTGAGACAGAAGCACACGCAGACCTCTTACGAGTCAGATTCCTGATCCAAAGCTGTGTCTCCATTGCATCCAAAGAATTTTAACAGGCGTTTTCATTTATGAAGATGTTCAGACCCACTTTGAATCACTATATATATCTTCATTAGGCTTACTTTTTTATGTTCCACCACAATAAAACCTCAAACCGGGGCACATTTTTGTGTTGCAGTTTGATTTCCTCTCCAGCCAGGATGAGAGTTCAGCTGGGATCTGAAGCACAACCTGCTGGATCTATAGAGCATAAGACCAACAAACCCACCAACCGGGGGGAAACACAGGAAATTCCAGATTCCTGAACCCAAAGCCGACAAAAGGCTGTGTTGTATTCCGACCTGCTCCCAGATCTGATTGCAGTAGCAGACCATAAAGGAGAGTGAGACACAAACGGATAACACCATTCTCCCCCTCCCTCCCTCTCCTCCCCTTCCTCTCCCCTGTATCACATTTCCCTACCCATACACAGCCGCACTCTGCCAGATCTCCCTCGTTTTAATTAATTCGCTCACCTATTTATTTTTAAGGTATTACGTTTCATCCCTGTCCTTGGGCCTTCTCCCCGTTGAGGGCCCATGGAGGGCAGTAGTTGTTAGGTAAGATGGGGCTGAAGGAGGTAAAGGGGGTGTGCTGGTGCCTGTGTGGTTGGGACGTGGTGCTGTGCAGACATGGAATAACATCAGATTGGCAGTGGTGGTGCTGAGAGAGGGCGGTGAGGATTGGGTGGATGTGGGAGGATCTTTGATTAGAGCGCTGCTGTACTGCTGCGTAATTACACCGCTGGCCGCTCAGCTCTCATTCTGCTCTACAGCTCTCTAGTCTACATCTCCCTAGCCTAAACCACTCTCCATCTCTACTCTACTACACATCTCTTCTACATCTCTCTACTCTACTACATCTCCCACTACATCTTTATACATATCTCTACATCTCTCCACTCTACATTTACCTCCATCTATCCATCTCTCTGCTCTCCATCTCTGTGCTCTCCATCTCCACATCTCTCTATTCTCTATCTCTCTGCTCTCCATCTCCACATCTCTCTATTCTCCATCTTACTCTACTCTAAATCTATCTTTACATCTCTCTCTACATCTCTCTCTCTACTCTACTACATCTCACTAATCTACTACATCTCTCTACTCTACTACATCTCTCTATTACATCTCGCACTACATCTTTATACATATCTCTACATCTCTATCTCTATGCTCCACAACATTGTTCTACATCTCTCCACTCTACATCTATCTCCATCTAGCCCTCTCTCTGCTCTACATCTCTACATTTCTCTATTCTCCATCTCTCCACTCTACATCTCTCTACTACATCTTTCTACTCTACTACATATTTCTTCTACATCACTCTACTCTACTATATGTCTCTACTCTACTACATCTCCCACTACATCTTTCTACATATCTCTACGTCTCTCTCTACTCTACTACATATTTCTTCCTCTTCACTCTACTCTACTAAACAGTATGTCTCTACTCTACTACATCTCCCACTACATCTGTCTACATATCTCTACGTCTCTCTCTACTCTACATCTCTCTACTTTACATATCTCTACTCTACATATCTCTACTATATGTCTCTTCATCTCTCTACTCTACATCTCTCTACAACATCGTTCTACATATCTCCACTCTACATCTATCTCCATCTATCCATCTCTCTGCTCTACATCTCTGCTCTACATCTCTCTATTCTCCATCTCTCCACTCTACATCTTACCCAACTCTACATCTCTCTACTATACATCTCTCTACTACATATTTATTCTACATCACTCTACTCTCCATCTCTCTGCTCTACATCTCTCTACTCTACATCTCTCTATGCTACATCTGTCTATGCTACATCTCCCTAGCCTAAACCACTCTCCATCTCTACTCTACTACATCTCCCACATATCTCTACATCTCTCTCTACTCTACTACATCTCTCTACATCTCTCTACTCTACATATCTATATTATATATATCTTCATCTCTATACCATCTCTCTACTCTCCATCTCTATACTCTACATCTTACTCTACATCTCCCTACATATATCTACCCTGCATCACTCTACATCACCCAAACCCAACATCTCTCTACTTTAAATCTCACCACTCTACAGTTATCTCCATCTCTCCATCTCTTTACTCTACATCTCTCTCTAATCTACTACATATCTCTACTCTACTACATCTCCCACTACATATCTCTACGTCTCTCTACTCTACAACATCGTTCTACATCTCTCCACTCTACATCTGTCTCCATCTATCCATCTCTCTACATCTCCCACTACATATCTCTACGTCTCTCTACTCTACAACATCGTTCTATATCTCTCCACTCTACATCTATCCATCTCTCTGCTCTACAACTCGACTCTACATCACTCTCCATCTATCTATTCACCATCTCTCCACTCTACATCTCTCTACTCTTCTACATATTTATACTGTACTACATATCCAAGATGGTGTAGCGGTGCAGACGTGGTTTGTCATCCTCTCATTTACTTATTGTATTTTTTCGTCTTTTTTTGTATATATTTCAATTCATTTTTAATCTCTTTTCCATTTTTAAATTAATATACCTTCCGGTAACCTGCCTCACCCAATGTGACATGGATCCGCTATTGTTTAGACCTTTTAGCCAGAACCTCTGTCAGAAGCTAGCCATCAGAAGCTAACCAGCTAGTTAGCTACTAACTATTTAGTCATTGTTAGCCACTGCTAGCGGCCTTTACCTTCTGCACAGACACCAGCTGTTTTTTTAGCCTGGATAATACTTGCCAGCCTGCCAGTATCGGACTCTTTTCTCCACTACAACGCCGGATTCCTGCCGTAAACCCTGGACCATTATTCCTGATCATCACAGCTAGCTAGCTGCCACCGAGTGACCCAGCCCTGAAGCTAGCCCTGAGCCAGGCGCACCTCCTGGCCTACTCTGTGGTCACTCGGCTACTCAACCGATGCCTCCCGGACTCTACCCCCAACATAGCTAGAATCCACTACTCAACCAGATCCTTGCCTTAAGCTCTGGACCTTTGCATTGGATCATCGCTGCTAGTTAGCTGCTTCCGAGTGGCTATAGTGGCTAACGTCCCTGCCCCGAAGCTAGCAACAGTTAGCCGCCAGCCAGGCGCATCTCCTGGCTAGCAAACAAAATTACTACAACTACAATACCTCTTTCGCCATCTGGCCCGGACCCTTTGTCGACACAGCTCCACGCCGTACCACCACGACTGGTCCGCCGACGTAACTCCATCCGCTGTGCTTTCAACCGGCCTTTGCCGGACGTCGGAGCAGACGCTTCTACTTACCCCGGCCTGCTAACTTTAAACGCTGTGTCTCCCACGTGCTAGCGCAGTAACGGCTACCCCGCGGCTTCCCTGTTCCATCTATTGCTGTTCACTGGACCCTATGATCACTTGGCTACATAGCTGATGCCTGCTGGACTGTTCATTTATCACGGTACTCCATTTTGTTATTTTCTTTGTTTTTCTGTTGGCCCCAGCCTCGAACTCAGGCCCTGTGTGTAGTTAACCACTACTGTGAAGTTGGCTCCACAGTATATATTATAATTCAGAAATGTTCACAAGTTGTTCACTGTTTTCACAAGAGACATACTGACACACATTTTCTGCCCATTTATCTCCATTTACCTCTTGTTGTCTTAGGTGATTAGCTATTGCTTTATGCCTCACTTTAAGTCGCTCTCTCATGTCAATATGCCTTGTACACTGTTGTTTAGGATAGTTATCATTGTTTTAGTTTACTGTGGAGCCCCTAGTCCCACTCAACATGCCTCAGAAACCTCCTTTGTCCCATCTCCCACACATTCGGTGACCTCACCAAGCATAACTATCCCATTCAGAGATGCAACCTCTCTTATCATCACTCGGTGCCTGGGCTTACCTCCACTGTACCTGCACCCCACCATACCCCTGTCTGTAAATTATGCCCTGAATCTATTCTACCACACCCAGAAATCTGCGCCTTTTATTCTCTGTCCCCAACGCACTAGACGACCAGTTTTGATAGCCTTTAACCGTACCCTCATCCTACCCCTCCTCTATTCTTTGGGAGATGTGGAGGTTAAACCAGGCCCTGCGTGTCCCCAGGCACTCTCAATTGTTGACTTCTGTAACCGAAAAAGCCTTGGTGTTATGCATGTTAACATCAGAAGACTGCTCCCTAAGTTTGTTTTACTCACTGCCTTAGCACACTCCGCCAACCCTGATGTCCTTGCCATGTCTGAATCCTGGTTTAGGAAGGCCACCAAAAATTCAGAGATTTCCATACCCAATTACCCAAACATTTTCCGGCAAGATAGAACTGCCAAAGGGGGAGGAGTTGCAATCTACTCCAGAGATAGCCTGCAAAGTTCTGTCATACTTTCCAGGTCTATGCCCAAACAGTTTGAGCTTCTAATCTTAAAGATTTATCTCTCCAGGAATAAATCTCTCACTGTTGCCGCCTGTTATAGACCCCCCTCAGCTCCCAGCTGTGCCCTGGAAACCATATGTGAATTGATTGCCCCCATCTATCTTCAGAGTTCGTTCTGTTAGGTGACCTAAACTGGGAAATGCTTAACGCCCTGGCAGTCCTACAATCTAAGCTAGATGCCCTCAATTTCACACAAAATATCAAGGAACCCACCAGGTACAACGCTAAATCCGTAAACATGGACACCCTCATAGATATTATCCTGACCAACTTGCCCTCCAAATACACCTCCGCTGTTTTCAATCAGGATCTCAGCGATCACTGCCTCATTGCCTGCACCCGATATGGGACCGCGGTCAAACGACCACCCCTCATCACTGTCAAACGCTCCCTAAAACCCTTTTGCGAGCAGGCCTTTCTAATCAACCTGGCCCGGGTATCCTGGAAGGATATTGACCTCGTCCCATCAGTCGAGGATGCCTGGTGGTTCTTTAACAGTAGTTTCCTCACCATCTTAAATAAGCATGCCACTTTCAAAAAATGTAGAACTAAGAACAGATATAGCGCTTGGTTCACTCCAGACCTGACTGCCGTTGACCAGCACAAAAACATCCTTTGGCAGACTGCATTAGCATCGAATTGTCCCCGCGATATGCAACTTTTCAGGGAAGTCAGGAACCAATACCCGCAGTCAGTCAGGAAAGCAAAGGCTAGCTTTATCAAACAGAAATTTGCACCCTGTAGCTCTGACTCCAAAAAGTTTTGGGACACTGTAAAGTCCATGGAGAATAAGAGCACCTCCTCCCAGCTGCCCACTGCACTGAGGCTAGGTAAGACTGTCACCACCGATAAATCCACGATAATCGAGAATTTCAATAAGCATTTCTCTACGGCTGGCCATGCTTTCCTCCTGGCTACCCCAACCCCCGCCAACAGCTCCACGCCCCCCGCAGCTACTTGCCCAAGTCTCCCCAGCTTCTCCTTCACCCAAATCCAGATAGCAGATGTTCTGAAAGAGCTGTAAAACCTGGACCCGTACAAATCAGCTGGGCTAGATTGGAAAGCTGCCGCGGTCATCTCCCTCTTCAAAGGGGGAGACACTCTAGACCCAAACTGTTACAGACCTATATCCATCCTGTCCTGCCTTTCTAAAGTCTTCGAAAGCAAAGTTAATAAACAGATCACTGACCATTTCGAATCCCACCGTACCTTCCCCGCTGTGCAATCCGATTTTCGAAATGGTCACGGGTGCAGCTCATCCATGCTCAAGGTACTAAACGATATCATGACCGCCATCGATAAAAGACAGTACTGTGCAGCCGTCTCCATCGGCCTGGCCAAGGCTTTCGACTCTGTAAATCACCATATTCTTATCGGCAGACTCAACAGCCTTGGTTTTTCAAATGACTGCCTCGTCTGGTTGACCAACTATTTCTCAGATAGAGTTAAGTGTGTCAAATCGGAGGGCCTGTTGTCCCGACCTCTCGCAGTCTCTATCGGTGTACCACAGGGTTCAATTCTCGGGCTGACTCTCTTCTCTGTATATATCAACGATGTCGCTCTTACTGCGGGTGATTCCCTGATCCACCTCTACGCAGACGACATCATTCTGTATACATCTGGCCCTTCTTTGGACACTGTGTTAACCAACCTCCAGACGAGCTTCAATGCCATACAACACTCCTTCCGTGTCCTCCAACTGCTCTTAAACGCTAGTAAAACCAAATGCATACTTTTCAACCGTTCGCTACCCGCACCCGCCCGCTCGACAAGCATCAGTACTCTGGACGGTTCTGACTTCGAATATTTGGACAACTACAAATATCTAGGTGTCTGGCTAGACTGTAACCTCTCCTTCCAGACTCATATCAAACATCTCCAATCCAAAATTAAATCTAGAATCGGCTTCCTACTTCACAACAAAGTATCCTTCACTCATGCCACCAAACATGCCCTCATAAAACTGACCAACCTACCGATCCTCGACTCCGGCAATGTAATTTACAAAATAGCTTCCAATACTCTACTCAGCAAACTGGATGCAGTCTATCACAGTGCCATCCGTTTTGTCACCAAAGCCCCTTATACCACCCACCACTGCGACCTGTACACTCTAGTCGGCTGGCGCTCGCTACATATTCGTCGCCAGACACACTGGCTCCAGGTCATCTTTAAGTCTATGCTAGGTAAAGCTCCGCCTCATCTCAGCTCACTGGTCACGATAACAACACCCATCCATAGAACGCGCTCCAGCAGGTATATCTCACTGGTCATCCCCAAAGCCAACACCTCCTTGGCTGCCTTTCCTTCCTGTTCTCTGCTGCCAATGACTGGAACGAATTGCAAAAATTGCTGAATCTGGAGACATATTTCCCTCACTAACTTTAAACATCAGCTATCTGAGCAGCTAAACGATCGCTGCAGCTGTACATAGCACATCTGTAAATAGCCCACCCAACTACCTCATCCCCATATTGTTTTTATTTACTTTTCTGCTCTTTTGCACACCAGTTTTTCTACTTGCACATCACCATCTGCTCATCTATCACTCCAGTGTTAATTTGCTAAATTGTAATTACTTCGATACTATGGCCTATTTATTGCCTTACCTCCTCACGCCATTTGCACACACTGTATATAGACTTTCTTTTTTTCTATTGTGTTATTGACTGGACGCTTGTTTTTTCCATGTGTAACTCTGTGTTGTTTGTGTCGCGCTGCTTTGCTTTATCTTGGCCAAATGAAAACTTGTTCTCAACTAGCTTACCTGGTTAAATAAAGGTGAAATAAAAAAAATATCACACTCTACTACATCTCTCTGCTCTACTCCATCTCCCAATACATCTTTCTACATATCTCCACATCCTTCTCTACTCTACATCTCTCCACTCTACAACATGGTTCTACATCACTCACCTCTACATCTCTCCATTCTACATATTTCTACTCAACTTCTCTGAAACTATCTCTACTCTACATCTCTCCATCTCTCTACTGTACATCTTACTGTACATCTATATCTACGCTACATCTCTCTACGCTACATCTCTCTACTCTACAACATCGTTCTACATCTCTCCACTCTACATCTATCTCCATCTATCTACCTATTCTACATCTCTCTACTCTACTACAACACCCACTACATATTTCTGCAAATCTCTACATCTCTCTACTCTACATCTCCCTCTACTCTACAACTTCTCCCACTACATTTTTCTACATATCTCTACTCTACATCACTCTACAACATCGGTCTACATCTCTCCACTCTACATCTATCTCCATCTATCAATCTCTCTGCTCTACATCTCTTCTCTACACCTCTCTCCATCTCTCTATTCTAAATATCTCTATTCTACATCCTACTCTAAATCTCTCCACTCTACAACATTGTTGTACATTACTCCACGTCTACCTCTATCTCATCTCTCTGCTCTACATCTCTTACTCTACATATATCTCTACGCTACATCTATCTACGCTACATCTCCCTACATATATATACCTACATCACTCTACATCTCCCTAACCTTATATCTCTCTACTACATCTCTCTACTACTCTACTACATATTTATATTGTACTACATATCATACTCTACTACATCTCTCTACTCTACATCTATCTCCATCTATCCATCTCTCTGCTCTACATCTCTTCTCCACATCTCTGCATCGCTCTACATCTCTCGCCATCTCTCTATTCTACATCTCTATGTTCTACATTTCTCTATTCTACATCCTACTCTACATCTCTCCACTCTACATCTCTCCACTCTACATCTCTCCACTCTACATCTCTCCACTCTACATCTCTCCACTCTACATCTCTCCACTCTACATCTCTCCACTCTACAACATTGTTCCACATTACTCCACCCTACATCTACAGTTGAAGTCGAAAGTTTACGTACACTTAGGTTGGAGTCATTGAAATTCGTTTTTCATCCACTCCACAAAGTTCTTGTTAACAACCTATAGTTTTGGCAAGTCGTTTAGGACGTTTACTTTGTGCATGACACAAGTAATTTTTCCAACAATTGTTTACAGACAGATTATTTCACTTATAATTCACTGTATCACAATTCCAGTGGGTCAGAAGCTTACATACACTAAGTTGACTGTGCCTTTAAACAGCTTGGAAAATTATGTCATGGCTTTAGAAGCTTCTGATAGGCTAATTAACTTCTTATGGCTGCAAGGGGCAGTATTGAGTAGCCAGTTAAATCGTGCCCATTTCAAACGGCCTCGTACTCAATTCTTGCTCGTACAATATGCATATTATTATTACTATTGGATAGAAAACACTCTCTAGTTTCTAAAACCGTTTGAATTATTTCTCTGAGTGAAACAGAACTCAATCTGCAGCACATTTCCTGACCAGGAAGTGGAATGTCAGAAATCGATGCTCTGTTCAACTTCCTGCCTATACATGGGCATGATACGTAAGAGTCTACGTACACTTCATACACCTTCCCCTGGTTGTCAAGAGGCGGTGAGAGAAGAAATTTCGTGTTTATCTTGGTCTGAGGTGGAATTAAAGCTCTTTGTATAACGTGACCGTCCATTTCCTGTTTCTGGAGCGCGCGAAAGGGGACATGGATTTGCCTTCTGTTTAGCTGTCGTTATGGACGACTAACATCTCCGGTTTAGATTTTATTTGATACATGTGACCATATCATCGTAAAGTATGTTTTTTCAATATAGTTTAATCAGATTATTGAAATTTTTTCGGGAGTTTTGCCGTGTTCCGTTCTCTGAGTTTGTTGACGTTGGAGAGATCCGTGCCACTTGGCAAGTGCCCATGCTAAATCAAGAGGGAAATTTGCCGTTCCAGATCCAAACAACGACTGTTCTGGACAAAGGACACCTTGTCCAACATTCTGACGGAAGATCACCAAAAGTAAGAAACATTTTATGATGCTATTTCTAATATCTGTCGTGCATGTGAACTGGTCGTCGGCGCCCAAGTGTTTCTGGCTATTGTGGCTACGCTAATATAACGCTATATTGTGTTTTCGCTGTAAAACACTTGATAAATCGGAAATATTGTCTGGAATCACAAGATGCCTGTCTTTCAATTGCTGTACACTATGTATTTTTCAGAAATGTTTTATGATGAGTATTTAGTTATTTGGCGTTGGTGTCTGTAATTTTTCTGTCTGCTTTCGGTGCAATTTCTGACTGTAGCTGCAATGTAAACTATGATTTATACCTGAAATATGCACATTTTTCTAACAAAACATATGCTATACAATAAATATGTTATCAGACTGTCATCTGATGAAGTTGTTTCTTGGTTAGTGGTTATTTATATCTTTATTTGGTCGAATTTGTGATAGCTACTGATGGAGTAAGAAAAATGTATTTTGCTAACGTGGTTAGCTAATAGATTTACATATTGTGTCTTCCCTGTAAAACATTTAAAAAATCGGACATGTTGGCTGGATTCACAAGATGTGTACCTTTCATATGCTGTATTGGACTTGTTAATGTGTGAAAGTTAAATATTTAAAAAATATATATTTTGAATTTCGCACCCTGCACTTGAGCTGGATGTTGTCATAAGTGTACCGGTGTCGGGCTGCAGCCCAAACAGGTTAACCTTGTTTGAATCAATTGGAGGTATATCTGTGGATGTATTTCAAGGCCTAACTTCAAACGCAGTGCCTCTTTGCTTGACATCATGGGAAAATCAAAAAAAATCTGCCAAGACCTCAGAAAAAAATGTGTAGACCTCCACAAGTCTGGTTCAACCTTGGAAGCAATTTCCACACACCTGAAGGTACCACATTCATCTGTACAAACAATAGTACGCAAGTATAAACACCATGGGACCACGCAGCTGTCATACCGCTCAGGAAGGAGACACGTTCTGTCTCCTAGAGATCAACGTACTTTGGTGCGAAAAGTGCAAATCAATCCCAGAACGACAGCAAAGGACCTTGTGAAGGTGCTGGAGGAAACAGGTACAAAGTATCTCTATCCACAGTAAAACTAGTCCTATATCGACATAACATGAAAGGCCGCACAGCAAGGAAGAAGCCACTGCTCCAAAACCGCCATAAAAAACCAGACTACAGTTTGCAACTGCACATGTGGACAAATATCGTACTTTTAGGAGAAATGTCCTCTGGTCTGATGAAACAAAAATGTAACTGTTTGGCCATAATGACCATCATTATGTTTGAAGGAAAAAAGGGGAGGCTTGTAAGCCGAAGAACACCATCCCAACCGTGAAGCACGGGGGTGGCAGCATCATGTTGTGGGAGTGCTTAGCTGCAGGAGGGACTGGTGCATTTCACAAAAAAAGATGGCATCATGGGGTAGGAAAGTATGTGGATATATTGAAGCAACATCTCAAGACATCAGTCAGGAAGTTAAAGCTTGGTTGCAAATGGGTCTCCAAATGGACAATGACCTAAGCATACTTCCAAAGTTGTGGCGAAATGGCTTAAGGACAACAAAGTCAAGGTATTGGAGTAGCCATCACAAAGAACAATTCAATCCCATAGAACAATTGTGGGTTGAAAAAGCGTGTGCGAGCAAGGAGGCCTACAAACCTAACTCAGTTACACCAGCTCTGTCAGGAGGAATGGGCCAAAATTCACCCAACTTATTGTGGGAAGCTTGTGGAAGGCTACCCAGAACATTTGACCCAAGTTAAACAATTTAATTGCAATGCTACCAAATACTAATTGAGTGTATGTAAACTTCTGACCCACTGGGAATGTGATGAAAGAAATAAAAGCTGAAATAAATCATTCTCTCTACTATTATTCTGACAATTCACATTCTTAAAATAAAGTGCTGATCCTAAAACAGGGAATTTCTACTAGGATTAAACGTAAGGAATTGTGAAAAACTGAGTTTAAATGTATTTGGCTCAGGTTTATGTAAACTTCCGACTTCAGCTGTATCTCAACCTCTCCATCTCTCTGATCTACTCTACATCTCACTGCTCTATCGCTCTCTACCTCTCCATCTCTCTGATCTACTCTCCATCTCTCTGCTCTATCGCTCTCTATCTCTCCATCTCTCTGATCTACTCTCCATCTCACTGCTCTATCGCTCTCTACCTCTCCATCTCTCTGATCTACTCTACATCTCACTGCTCTATCGCTCTCTACATCTCACTGCTCTATCGCTCTCTACTCTCCATCTCTACCTCTCCACTCTACATCTCGCTGCTCTATCGCTCTCTACCTCTCCATCTCTCTGCTCTATCGCTCTCTCCATCTCTCTGATCTACTCTCCATCTCTCTGCTCTATCGCTCTCTCCATCTCTCTGATCTACTCTCCATCTCTCTGCTCTATCACTCTCTACCTCTACATCTCTCTGATCCACTCTACATCTCACTGCTCTATCGCTCTCTACCTCTCCACTCTACATCTCTCCATGTCCATATTTCTCCATTCTACATCCTTCTACTCTACATCTCTAAAACTATCTCTACTCTACATCTCTGCATCTCTCTACTGTACATCTTACTGTACATCTATATCTACGCTCCATCTCTCTCCCTACATATATCTAGCCTACATCACACTACATCTCCCCAAACCTACATCACTCTACTACATCTTTCTACTCTACTACATATCTTTTCAACATCTCTCAACTCTACTACGTCTCTACTCCACACCATCATCCACTACATATTTCTACATCTCTCTACTCTACATTTATCTCCATCAATCTGCTCTCCATCGCTACATCTCTCTACTCTAATTCTCTCTCTACTCTATCTCTCTACTCCACTACATCTCCCATTACATAGCTCTACTCTACATCTCTCTACTCTATAACATTGTTGAACATCTCTCCACTCTACATCATCTCCATCTATCCATCTCCCTGCTTAACATCTCTACTCTACGTCTCTACATCTCCCTCCATCTCTCTACTCTACGTCTCTACATCTCCCTCCATCTCTCTACATCTCCCTCCATCTCTCTACTCTACGTCTCTACATCTCCCTCCATCTCTCTACATCTCCCTCCATCTCTCTACGTCTCTACATCTCCCTCCATCTCTACATCTCCCTCCATCTCTCTACTCTACACTAAATCTCTCCTTTCTACATTTATCCACATCTCTCTACTCTACGTCTCTACATCTCCCACCATCTCTCTACTCTACACTAAATCTCTCCTTTCTACATTTATCCACATCTCTCTACATCTCCCTCCATCTCTACTCTACACTAAATCTCTCCTTTCTAGATTTATCCACATCTCTCTACATCTCCCTCCATCTCTCTACTCTACACTAAATCTCTCCTTTCTACATTTATCCACATCTCTCTACATCTCCCTCCATCTCTCTACTCTACATCTCCCTCCATCTCTCTACATCTCCCTCCATCTCTCTACGTCTCTACATCTCCCTCCATCTCTACATCTCCCTCCATCTCTCTACTCTACACTAAATCTCTCCTTTCTACATTTATCCACATCTCTCTACTCTACGTCTCTACATCTCCCTCCATCTCTCTACACTAAATCTCTCCTTTCTACATTTATCCACATCTCTCTACATCTCCCTCCATCTCTCTACTCTACACTAAATCTCTCCTTTCTACATTTATCCACATCTCTCTACATCTCCCTCCATCTCTCTACTCTACACTAAATCTCTCCTTTCTAGATTTATCCACATCTCTCTACATCTCCCTCCATCTCTCTACTCTACACTAAATCTCTCCTTTCTACATTTATCCACATCTCTCTACATCTCCCTCCATCTCTCTACTCTACACTAAATCTCTCCTTTCTACATTTATCCACATCTCTCTATGTCTCTACATCTCCCTCCATCTCTCTACTCTACACTAAATCTCTCCTTTCCACATTTATCCACATCTCTCTACTCTACGTCTCTCCATCTCCCTCCATCTCTCTACTCTACACTAAATCTCTCCTTTCCACATTTATCCACATCTCTCTACTCTACATCTCCCTCCATCTCTCTACGTCTCTACATCTCCCTCCATCTCTCTACGTCTCTACATCTCCCTCCATCTCTCTACTCTACACTAAATCTCTCCTTTCTACATTTATCCACATCTCTCTACTCTACGTCTCTACATCTCCCTCCATCTCTCTACTCTACACTAAATCTCTCCTTTCTACATTTATCCACATCTCTCTACTCTACACTAAATCTCTCCTTTCTACATTTATCCACATCTCTCTATGTCTCTACATCTCCCTCCATCTCTCTACTCTACATCTCCCTCCATCTCTCTACTCTACACTAAATCTCTCCTTTCCACATTTATCCACATCTCTCTACTCTACGTCTCTCCATCTCCCTCCATCTCTCTACTCTACACTAAATCTCTCCTTTCTACATTTATCCACATCTCTCTACATCTCCCTCCATCTCTCTACTCTACACTAAATCTCTCCTTTCTACATTTATCCACATCTCTCTACATCTCCCTCCATCTCTCTACTCTACAATAAATTTCTCCTTTCTACATTTATCCACATCTCTCTGTCTCTACATCTCCCTCCATCTCTCTACTCTACACTAAATCTCTCCTTTCCACATTTATCCACATCTCTCTACTCTACGTCTCTACATCTCCCTCCATCTCTCTACTCTACACTAAATCTCTCCTTTCTACATTTATCCACATCTCTCTACATCTCCCTCCATCTCTCTACTCTACACTAAATCTCTCCTTTCTAGATTTATCCACATCTCTCTACATCTCTCTACTCTACACTAAATCTCTCCTTTCTACATTTATCCACATCTCTCTATGTCTCTACATCTCCCTCCATCTCTCTACTCTACACTAAATCTCTCCTTTCCACATTTATCCACATCTCTCTACTCTACGTCTCTACATCTCCCTCCATCTCTCTACTCTACACTAAATCTCTCCTTTCTACATTTATCCACATCTCTCTACTCTACAACATCGTTCAACATTAAATCAAATCAAATGTATTTATATAGCCTTTCTTACATCAGCTGATATCTCAAAGTGCTGTACAGAAACCCAGCCTAAAACCCCAAACTGCAAGCAATGCAGGTGTAGAAGCACGGTGGCAAGAAAAAACTCACTAGAAAGGCCAAAACCTAGGAAGAAACCTAGAGAGGAACCAGGCTATGAGGGGTGGCCAGTCCTCTTCTGGCTGTGCCGGGTGGAGATTATAACAGAACATGGCCAAGATGTTCAAATGTTCATAAATTACCAGCATGGTCAAATAATAGTAATCATAGTGAACAGGTCAGGGTTCCATAGCCGCAGGCAGAACAGTTGAAACTGGAGCAGCAGCACGGCCAGGTGGACTGGGGACAGCAAGGAGTCATCATGCCAGATAGTCCTCCGAGAGAGAGGAAGATAGAAAGAAAGAGAGAAAGATTGAATTAGAGAGAGCATACTTAAATTCACACAGGACACCGGATAAGACAGGAGAAGTACTCCAGAAATAACAGACTGACCCTAGCCCCCCGACACATAAACTACTGCAGCATAAATACTGGAGGCTGAGACAGGTGGGGTCAGGAGACACTGTGGCCCCATCCAATGATACCCCCGGACAGGCCCAAACAGGCAGGATATAACCCCACCCACTTTGCCAAAGCACAGCCCCCACACCACTAGAGGGATATCTTCAACCACCAACTTCAACCCATTACTCCAGCCTACATCTATCTCCACCTTACCATCTCTCTGCTTTCCATCTCTCCATCTCTCCATCTTTCTACACTACATCTCTCTACTGTACATCTCTCCATCTCTACATCTTTCTACACTACATCTCTCTACTATACATCTCTTCATCTCTACATCTTTCTACACTACATCTCTCTACTATACATCTCTCCATCTCTACATCTTTCTACACTACATCTCTCTACTATACATCTCTTCATCTCTACATCTTTCTACACTACATCTCTCTACTATACATCTCTTCATCTCTACATCTTTCTACTCTACATCTCTGCATCTCTACTTCACATCTCTCTACGCTATATCTCTCTATGCTACATTTCTCGATGGTATATCTCCCTACTCTACATCTCTCGACATCTCCCTAACCCTCCGTCTCTTTACATCTCTCTACTCTACATCTTTCTACTACATCTTTCTACATATCTCTCCGTCTCGCCATCGCTCTGCTCTCCATCTCTCTGCTCTCCATCTCTCTGCTCTCCATCTCTCTGCTCTCCATCTCTCTGCTCTCCATCTCTCTGCTCTCAATCTCTCTCCTCTCAATCTCTCTCCTCTACATCACTCTAAATATCTCTATTCTGCACTTCTCCATCTCTCTGCTCTCCATCTCTCTGCTCTCCATCTCTCTGCTCTCCATCTCTCTGCTCTCCATCTCTCAATCTCTCTACATCACTCTAAATATCTCTATTCTGCACCTCTCCATTTCTCTACTCTACATCACTCTTCACTTTACATCTCCCTACCCTAAATCTCTCTACTACCTCTCTACATATCTCTAATACATCTCTTCACTCTACATCTCTATACTCTACATCTCTTTCCACTATATATTTCTACATCTCTACACATCTTTCTACTACCTATTTCTACTCTACATCTCTCCACTACATTTTTCCAATCTACATCTCTCCACTCCACATATCTCTACTCTACATCTCTCTCCACTCTACATCTCTCCACATCTATCCCTCTCTCTATACTACATCTCTCTCTTCTCTACATCTCTCTCTTCTCTACATCTCTCTCTCTACTCTACATCTCTCTCTACTCTACATCTCTCTCTACTCTACATCTCTCTCTACTCTACATCTCTCTCTTCTCTACATCTCTCTCTACTCTACATCTCTCTCTACTCTACATCTCTCTCTTCTCTACATCTCTCTCTACTCTACATCTCTCTCTACTCTACATCTATCTCTTCTCTACATCTCTCTCTATTCTACATCTCTCTCTATTCTACATCTCTCTCTACTCTACAGTGGCTTGCGAAAATATTCACCCCCTTGGCATTTTTCCTATTTTGTTGCCTTACATCCTGGAATTAAAATGGATTTTGGGGGGTTTGTATCATTTGATTTACACAACATACATACCACTTTAAAGATGCAAAATATACGCATCTTTCTACTCTACACATCTCTCTACTTTACATGTCTCTACATCTCTCTACTCTACATGTCTCTACATCTCTCTACTCTACATCTCTCTACATCTCTCTACTTTACATGTCTCTACATCTCTCTACTCTACATGTCTGTACATCTCTCTACTCTACATGTCTCTACTCTACATGTCTCTACATCTCTCTACTCTACATGTCTGTACATCTCTCTACTCTACATCTCTCTACTCTACATCTCTCTACTCTACATGTCTCTACATCTCTCTACTCTACATGTCTGTACATCTCTCTACTCTACATCTCTCTACTCTACATGTCTCTACATCTCTCTACTCTACATCTCTCTACTCTACATGTCTCTACATCTCTCTACTCTACATGTCTGTACATCTCTCTGCTCTCCATCTCTCTGCTCTCCATCTCGCTGCTCTCAATCTCTCTGCTCTCAATCTCTCTACATCACTCTAAATATCTCTATTCTGCACCTCTCCATTTCTCTACTCTACATCACTCTTCACTTTACATCTCCCTACCCTAAATCTCTCTACTACCTCTCTACATATCTCTAATACATCTCTTCACTCTACATCTCTATACTCTACATCTCTTTCCACTATATATTTCTACATCTCTACACATCTTTCTACTACCTATTTCTACTCTACATCTCTCCACTACATTTTTCCAATCTACATCTCTCCACTCCACATATCTCTACTCTACATCTCTCTCCACTCTACATCTCTCCACATCTATCCCTCTCTCTATACTACATCTCTCTCTTCTCTACATCTCTCTCTTCTCTACATCTCTCTCTACTCTACATCTCTCTCTACTCTACATCTCTCTCTACTCTACATCTCTCTCTACTCTACATCTCTCTCTACTCTACATCTCTCTCTACTCTACATCTCTCTCTATTCTACATCTCTCTCTACTCTACATCTCTCTCTACTCTACAGTGGCTTGCGAAAATATTCACCCCCTTGGCATTTTTCCTATTTTGTTGCCTTACATCCTGGAATTAAAATGGATTTTGGGGGGTTTGTATCATTTGATTTACACAACATACATACCACTTTAAAGATGCAAAATATATGCATCTTTCTACTCTACACATCTCTCTACTCTACATCTCTCTACATCTCTCTACTTTACATGTCTCTACATCTCTCTACTCTACATCTCTCTACTTTACATGTCTCTACATCTCTCTACATCTCTCTACTCTACATGTCTCTACTCTACATGTCTGTACATCTCTCTACTCTACATCTCTCTACTCTACATGTCTCTACATCTCTCTACTCTACATCTCTCTACATCTCTCTACTCTACATGTCTCTACATCTCTCTACTCTACATGTCTATACATATCTCTACTCTACATCTCTCTACATCTCTCTACTCTACATGTCTCTACATCTCTCTACATCTCTCTACTCTACATGTCTCTACATCTCTCTACTCTACATCTCTCTACATCTCTCTACTCTACATGTCTCTACATCTCTCTACTCTACATGTCTGTACATCTCTCTACTCTACATCTCTCTACATCTCTCTACTCTACATCTCTCTACTCTACATCTCTCTACATCTCTCTACTCTACATGTCTGTACATCTCTCTACTTTACATGTCTCTACATCTCTCTACTCTACATCTCTCTACTCTACATCTCTCTACATCTCTCTACTCTACATGTCTGTACATCTCTCTACTCTACATCTCTCTACTCTACATGTCTGTACATCTCTCTACTCTACATGTCTGTACATCTCTCTACTCTACATGTCTCTACATCTCTCTACTCTACATGTCTGTACATCTCTCTACTCTACATGTCTCTACATCTCTCTACTCTACATCTCTCTACATCTCTCTACATGTCTCTACATCTCTCTACTCTACATGTCTGTACATCTCTCTAATCTACATGTCTGTACATCTCTCTACTCTACATGTCTGTACATCTCTCTACTCTACATGTCTGTACATCTCTCTAATCTACATGTCTGTACATCTCTCTACTCTACATGTCTGCACATCTCTCTACTCTACATGTCTCTACACCTCTCTACTCTACATGTCTACACATCTCTCTACTCTACATCTCTCTACATCTCTCTACTCTACATGTCTCTACATCTCTCTACTCTACATGTCTGTACATCTCTCTACTCTACATCTCTACACATCTCTCTACATCTCTCTACTCTACATGTCTGTACATCTCTCTACATCTCTCTACTCTACATGTCTGTACATCTCTCTACTCTACATGTCTACACATCTCTCTACTCTACATGTCTGTACATCTCTCTACTCTACATGTCTGTACATCTCTCTACTCTACATCTCTCTACTCTACATGTCTACACATCTCTCTACTCTACATCTCTCTACATCTCTCTACTCTACATGTCTACACATCTCTCTACATCTCTCTACTCTACATGTCTCTACATCTCTCTACTCTACATGTCTGTACATCTCTCTACTCTACATGTCTGTACATCTCTCTACTCTACATGTCTGTACATCTCTCTACTCTACATGTCTGTACATCTCTCTAATCTACATGTCTACACATCTCTCTACATGTCTGTACATCTCTCTACTCTACATGTCTGTACATCTCTCTACTCTACATGTCTACACATCTCTCTACTCTACATGTCTGTACATTTCTCTACTCTACATGTCTGTACATCTCTCTACTCTACATGTCTCTACATCTCTCTACTCTACATGTCTGTACATCTCTCTACTCTACATGTCTGTACATCTCTCTACTCTACATGTCTGTACATCTCTCTACTCTACATGTCTGTACATCTCTCTACTCTACATCTCTCTACATCTCTCTACTCTACATGTCTGTACATCTCTCTAATCTACATGTCTGTACATCTCTCTTCTCTACATGTCTGTACATCTCTCTTCTCTACATGTATGTACATCTCTCTAATCTACATGTCTACACATCTCTCTACTCTACATGTCTGTACATCTCTCTACTCTACATGTCTGTACATCTCTCTACTCTACATGTCTCTACATCTCTCTACTCTACATGTCTGTACATCTCTCTACTCTACATCTCTGTACATCTCTCTACTCTACATGTCTCTACATCTCTCTACTCTACATGTCTGCACATCTCTCTTCTCTACATGTCTGTACATCTCTCTACTCTACATGTCTGTACATCTCTCTACTCTACATGTCTGTACATCTCTCTACATCTCTCTACTCTACATGTCTCTACATCTCTCTACTCTACATGTCTCTACATCTCTCTACTCTACATGTCTGTACATCTCTCTACTCTACATGTCTCTACATCTCTCTACTCTACATGTCTGTACATCTCTCTACTCTACATGTCTGTACATCTCTCTACTCTACATGTCTCTACATCTCTCTACTCTACATGTCGACACATCTCTCTACTCTACATGTCGACACATCTCTCTACTCTACATGTCTGTACATCTCTCTACTCTACATGTCTGTACATCTCTCTACTCTACATCTCTCTACTCTACATGTCTCTACATCTCTCTACTCTACATGTCTGTACATCTCTCTAATCTACATGTCTACACATCTCTCTACATGTCTCTACATCTCTCTACTCTACATGTATGTACATCACTCTACTCTACATGTCTGTACATCTCTCTACTCTACATGTCTGTACATCTCTCTTCTCTACATCTCTCTACTCTACATGTCTGTACATCTCTCTACTCTACATGTCTACACATCTCTCTACTCTACATCTCTCTACATCTCTCTACATGTCTGTACATCTCTCTACTCTACATGTCTACACATCTCTTTACTCTACATGTCTGTACATCTCTCTACTCTACATGTCTGTACATCTCTCTACTCTACATGTCTACACATCTCTCTACTCTACATCTCTCTACATCTCTCTACATGTCTGTACATCTCTCTACTCTACATTTCTACACATCTCTTTACTCTACATGTCTGTACATCTCTCTAATCTACATGTCTACACAACATGTCTCTACATCGCTCTACTCTACATGTCTGTACATCTCTCTACTCTACATGTCTGTACATCTCTCTACTCTACATCTCTCTACTCTACATGTCTGTACATCTCTCTACTCTACATGTCTGTACATCTCTCTACTCTACATGTCTGTACATCTCTCTTCTCTACATGTCTGTACATCTCTCTACATGTCTGTACATCTCTCTACTCTACATGTCTGTACATCTCTCTACTCTACATGTCTGTACATCTCTCTACTCTACATGTCTACACATCTCTCTACTCTACATGTCTGTACATCTCTCTACTCTACATCTCTCTACATCTCTCTACTCTACATGTCTGTACATCTCTCTAATCTACATGTCTCTACATCTCTCTACATCTCTCTACTCTACATGTCTGTACATCTCTCTACTCTACATGTCTCTACATCTCTCTACATCTCTCTACTCTACATGTCTGTACATCTCTCTACTCCACATGTCTGTACATCTCTCTAATCTACATGTGAGTTTATGAGTTTATTTTTAATTTTACAGGGACAGTGCACATTAATAAACGTTTCAGTAAAAGTGCCGGTTTTAGCCAGCCGGCTAATTTTCAACCGCAGTCCCTGGGCAGGTTATTATGTCTGTACATCTCTCTTCTCTACATGTCTGTACATCTCTCTACTCTACATGTCTGTACATCTCTCTACTCTACATGTCTGTACATCTCTCTACTCTACATGTCTGTACATCTCTCTAATCTACATGTCTGTACATCTCTCTTCTCTACATCTCTCTACTCTACATGTCTGTACATCTCTCTACTCTACATGTCTGTACATCTCTCTACTCTACATGTCTCTACATCTCTCTACATGTCTGTACATCTCTCTACTCTACATGTATGTACATCACTCTACTCTACATGTCTGTACATCTCTCTACTCTACATGTCTGTACATCTCTCTACATGTCTGTATATCTCTCTTCTCTACATCCCTCTACTCTACATGTCTGTACATCTCTCTACTCTACATGTCTGTACATCTCTCTACTCTACATGTCTCTACATCTCTCTACATGTCTGTACATCTCTCTACTCTACATGTCTGTATATCTCTCTACTCTACATGTCTGTACATCTCACTACTCTACATGTCTCTACATCTTTCTACTCTACATGTCTGTACATCTCTCTACTCTACATGTCTGTACATCTCTCTACTCTACATGTCTGTACATCTCTCTACTCTACATGTCTGTACATCTCTCTACGCTACATGTCTGTACATCTCTCTTCTCTTCATGTCTGTACATCTCTCTACATGTCTCTACATCTCTCTACATGTGTGTACATCTCTCTACTCTACATGTCTGTACATCTCTCTACTCTACATGTCTGTACATCTCTCTTCTCTACATGTCTGTACATCTCTCTAATCTATATGTCTGTACATCTCTCTACTCTACATGTCTGTACATCTCTCTTCTCTACATGTCTGTACATCTCTCTACGCTACATGTCTGTACATCTCTCTTCTCTACATGTCTGTACATCTCTCTACTCTACATGTCTGTACATCTCTCTACTCTACATGTCTGTACATCTCTCTTCTCTACATGTCTGTACATCTCTCTACTCTACATGTCTGTACATCTCTCTTCTCTACATGTCTGTACATCTCTCTACTCTACATGTCTCTACATCTCTCTACGCTACATGTCTGTACATCTCTCTACTCTACATGTCTGTACATCTCTCTTCTCTACATGTCTGTACATCTCTCTTCTCTACATGTCTGTACATCTCTCTACATGTCTGTACATCTCTCTACTCTACATGTCTGTACATCTCTCTACTCTACATGTCTCTACATCTCTCTACTCTACATGTCTCTACATCTCTCTACTCTACATGTCTGTACATCTCTCTACATCTCTCTACTCTACATGTCTGTACATCTCTCTTCTCTACATGTCTGTACATCTCTCTACTCTACATGTCTTGACATCTCTCTACTCTACATGTCTGTACATCTCTCTACTCTACATGTCTGTACATCTCTCTAATCTACATGTCTGTACATCTCTCTACTCTGATAATAAGTTACTGTATATCCAGCTCCCTGTCAGTAGGGTCTCTCGTGCCCTGCCCTATAACCCAAGTCATTGGTAACAGTGCCTCCACTCCTGATGACAACAGAAACAACTAGGGCAATGGTGAACGGCTGGAGGACTGCTACAGTACATGAATGAGCAGGCTACTGAATCAGTGACCATAGCTTTCATTGATGCTCTCTATTTCTGGAACGACCTTCAGTCCTGAAACGATCCCAGCTGTGCACAATGATGTATCTATGGCTGGGCCAGATAGCATCTGTGTTAAGTCTAACCACTAATGGTCAATCTGGCTGATGTGGCTAAATCCTAGCTGGGTTAATAACATTGCTACATTAGCCACAGCATTAATGTCTAGCTAGAATTGTGGCTAAACAAACAGTTGCTCTGGCTGACTGTGCCCGGTGGTCTGTGAAGGTGTTAGCAGCTGTGCTAATAGTTGTGCTGGTGTCAGGCCTAATGGAGGGCTAGGCTAATCGGGCCAGTGATTGTGGGGAAGTGATGACAGGCAAAGCTGTTCCTGTTCCTGAACAGTTTGGACATCAGGAAAAATAGATCAGCATTAGCTGTCTGGGAGGCACGGGGCCCAGGGGAACTCCAGCTAAACAGACTGTCCTCTTCCCTCCCACAGAGTACAACCACACGGGTGGTGACCACCACCACCGCTGCTGCAGCCGCCGCCACCATCACCAACACATCACCACTGCTGCAGCCGCCGCCACCATCACCTCCTCCTCCACCACCACCTCCTCCTCCACCACCACCACCTCCTCCACAATCACCGCCTCCATAGCATCCACCACCATCGCCTCCACCTCCTCCACCACCTCCACCACCTCAATTATCACCTCCACCGCCTCCGCCACCATCTCCTCCTCCACCACCACCACCTCCTCCACAATCACCGCCTCCATAGCATCCACCACCATCGCCTCCACCTCCTCCACCACCTCCACCACCTCAATTATCACCTCCACCGCCTCCGCCACCATCTCCTCCTCCAACACCACCATCGCCTCCATCACTTCCACCTCCATCACCACCACAACCATCACCTCCATCACTTCCACCTCCATCACCACCATCATCTCCATCACATCCATCTACTCCATCACTTCCACCTCCATCACCATTACCTTCATCACTTCCACCACCATCACTTCCACCACCATCACCTCCACCACCACCACTTCCATCACCTCCACCACCACCACTTCCACCTCCATCACCACCACAACCATCACCTCCATCACTTCCACCTCCATCACCACCATCACCATCATCTCCATCACATCCATCTACTCCATCACTTCCACCTCCATCACCATTACCTTCATCACTTCCACCACCATCACTTCCACCACTTCCACCACCATCACCTCCACCACCATCACCTCCACCACCACCACAATCATCGCCTCCACAACAATCATCACCTCCACCATCACCTCCACCATCACCTCCACCTCCACCACCATCACCTCCACCATCACCTCCACCACCACCACAATCATCGCCTCCACAACAATCATCACCTCCACCATCACCTCCACCATCACCTCCACCTCCACCACCTCCACCATCACCTCCACCACCACCACAATCATCGCCTACACAACAATCATCACCTCCACCGCAATCATCGCCTCCACCGCAATCATCGCCTCCACCACCATCACCATCAGCTCCACCACCACCACATCCACCTCCACCATCACATCCACCACCACCTCCACCACCTCCATTGACTGAGCTGATTATTACCTGCATGAGAATGAATCATTGAGGTAAAAGAGGGTTTAGGGAGATTCATTGAGGTAACAGAGATTTTGGGGAGATTCATTGAGGCAAAAGAAGGTTTGCGGAGATTCATAACAAAGTGATCTGATGCAGCCTGTGTGTGTCACAGGAGGTTGGTGGCACCTTAATTGAGGAGGATGGACTCGTGATAATGGCTGGAGTAGAATAAGTGGAACGGTATCAAATACAGTGCATTCGGAAAGTATTCAGACCTCTTGACTTTTTCCACATTTTGTTACATTACAGCCTTATTCTAAAATATATATATTTTTTATACTCAGCAATATACATACACCGTAATGACAAAGCAAAACAAGTTTTTAGAAATGTTTGCAAATGTATTAATAATAAAAAACAGAAATACCTTATTTACATAAGTATTTAGACCCTTTGCTATGAGACTGGAAATTGAGCTCAGGTGCATCCTGTTTCCATTGATCATCCTTGAGATGTTTCTACAACTTGAATTGAGTTTACCTGTGGTAAATTAAATTGATTGGACATGATTTGGAAAGACACACACCTGTCTCCGCACACCTGTCTCCGCACACTCCGAAGCAATTGCCATAGAGCTCCGAGACAGGATTGTGTCGAGGCACAGATCTCGGGAAGGGTACCAAAACATTTCTGCAGCGTTGAATAACACAGTGGCCTCCAGCATTCTTAAATGGAAGAAGTTTGGAACCACCAAGACTCTTCCTAGAGCTGGCCGCCCGGAAAAACTGAGCAATTGGGGGAGAAAGGTCTTGGTCAGGGAGGAGACCAGGCACCCGATGGTCACTCTGACAGAGCTCTACAGTTCAACTGTGGAGATAGTTGTCCTTCTGGAAGGTTCTCCCATCTCTGCAGCACTCCACAAATCAGGCTAGACCACTCCTCAGTAAAAAGGCACATGTCAAATGCTCAAACTCTAAGCACCACTGGTTGGAGTTTGCCAAAAGTCACCTAAAGACTCTCAGACCATGAAAACAAGATTCTATGGTCTGATGAAACCAAGATTGAACTCTTCGGCCTGAATGCCAAGTGTCACGTCTGGAAGAAAACTGGCACCATCCCTACGGTGAAGTATGGTGCTGGCAGCATCATGCCTTGGGGATGTTTTTCAGCGGCAGGGACTGAGAGACTAGTCAGGATCGAGGGAAAGATGAATGGAGCAAAATACAGAGAGATCCTTGATGAGCGCTCAGGACCTACTCCAGAGCGCTCAGGACCTCAGACTGGGGAGAAGGTTCACCTTCTAACAGAAAAACAACCCTTAGCATAAAGTCAAGACAACGCAGGAGTGGCTGCGGGACAAGTCTCTGAATGTCCTTGAGTGGCCCAGCAGGAGCCCGGACTTGAACACGATCGAACATCTCTGGAGAGACCTGAAAATAGGTGTGTAGTGACGCTCCCCATCCAACCTGACAGAGCTTAGGAGGATCTGCAGAGAAAAATGGGAGAAACTCCCTAAATACAGGTGTGCCAAGCTTGCAGCATCATACCCAAGAAGGCTCAAGGCTGTAATCACTGCCAAAGGCGCTTCAGCAAAGTACTGAGTAAAGGGTCTGAATACTTATGTAAATGTGATATTTCAGTCTTTAAAAAATATACATTTGCACACATTTCTAGAAACCTGTTTTTCCTTTGTCATTATGGGGTATTGTATGTAGATTGATGAGAGAAAAAACATGTATAACTCCATTTTAGAATAAGGCTGTAATGTCACAAAATGTGGAAAATGTCAAGGGGTACTTTCTGAAGGCACTATACATCCCCTCAGCAGCCTCCTGTGTGCGTGCGTGCGTGCGTACGTGCGTAGCGTGCAGGGACATCATACACACCAAAAATCTGAAGGGGCACAAATGTTGAATTTTTCAAACATCTGAAACAGCTTTTTCCTGCACTCTAGAGCCATAATCATTGTGCTTAACCTGTTTGGGCTGCAGGGGGAGTATTGAGTAGCCAGATAAAAGGTGCCCATTTCAAAAGGCCTCGTACTCAATTCTTGCTCGTACAATATGCATATTATTATTACTATTGGATAGAAAACACTATCTAGTTTCTAAAACCGTTTGAATTATTTCTCTGAGTGAAACAGAACTCATTCTGCAGCACATTTCCTGACCAGGAAGTGGAAAGTCTGAAATCGATGCTCTGTTCTATTTCCTGCCTATACATGGGCATGATACGTAAGAGTCTACGTGCACTTCATACACCTTCCCCTGGATGTCAAGAGGCGGTGAGAGAAGAAATTTCGTGTTTATCTTGGTCTGAGGTGGAATAAAAGCTCTTTGTATGACGTGACCGTCCATTTTCTGTTTTCTGGAGCGCGCGAAAGGGGACATGGATTTGCCTTCTGTTTAGCTGTCGTTATGGACGACTAATATCTCCGGCTATGATTTTATTTGATACATGTGACCATATCATCGTAAAGTATGTTTTTTCAATATAGTTTCATCAGATTATTGAAAATTTTTCGGGAGTTTTGCCGTGTTCCGTTCTCTTCCGTTTGTTGACTTGGAGAGCTTTGTGCCACTTGGCAAGTGTGCGTGCTAAATAGAGAGGGAAAATGAACGTTCTAAATCCAAACAACGACTGTTCTTGACAAAGGACACCTTCTACAACATTCTGATGGAAGATCACCAAAAGTAAGAAACATTTTATGATGCTAATTCATATATCTGTCGTGCATGTGAATTAGTCGTGGGCGCCCAACTTTGGGGTACTCAGCTATACCGAAGCTGGATGTCGTAATGAAGTTATTTTTTAGAATTCTAACACTGCGATTTCATTAAGAACTAATGGATCTATCATTTCCTATACAACATGTATTTTTTACTTATGTTTATGAATAGCTATTTGGTCAGAATATGTGTGTCAGAAAACGTGTCAGAAAAATATCGTTGCTGTTTAGACGGTGTGGAAAAAGTAGCTAAGTTAGCACAATGTGTAACCACTGATTTCAGCTCTAAATATGCACATTTTCGAACAAAACATAAGTGTATGTATAACCTGATGTTATAGGACTGTCATCTGATGAAGAAAATCAAGGTTAGTCAAAAATTATATATCTTTTGCTTGTTCGTTACGATCGCTAACTTTTGCTACTGGGAAATTGCTTGTGTTTTTGGCTATTGTGGTAAGCTAATATAACGCTCTATTGTGTTTTCGCTGTAAAACACTTGATAAATCGGAAATATTGTCTGGAATCACAAGATGCCTGTCTTTCAATTGCTGTACACTATGTATTTTTCAGAAATGTTTTATGATGAGTATTTAGTTATTTGGCGTTGGTGTCTGTAATTATTCTGTCTGCTTTCGGTGCAATTTCTGATTGTAGCTGCAATGTAAACTATGATTTATACCTGAAATATGCACATTTTTCTAACAAAACATATGCTATACAATAAATATGTTATCAGACTGTCATCTGATGAAGTTGTTTCTTGGTTAGTGGCTATTTATATCTTTATTTGGATGAATTTGTGATAGCTACTGATGGAGTAAAAAACTGGTGGAGTAAAAAAAGTGGTGTCTTTTGCTAACGTGGTTAGCTAATAGATTTACATATTGTGTCTTCCCTGTAAAACATTTTAAAAATCGGACATGTTGGCTGGATTCACAAGATGTGTACCTTTCATATGCTGTATTGGACTTGTTAATGTGTGAAAGTTAAATATTTAAAAAAAATATCTTTTGAATTTCGCGCCCTGCACTTTGAGCTGGCTGTTGTCATAAGTGTACCGGTGTCGGGCTGCAGCCATAAGAAGTTAATTGTATGTGTTTCTTTTTCTGCGTATCTCTTGAGCTGTCTCTATCCTTCTGACTGAAGGTTATTTTTTTAAAGAAACTAAATATGCTTCTCTGCATCTCTGCTAAAATCTGGGTAAAAGGAATGAGTCTTATTCAGTACATTTAGTTACTGATTGCTTTTCTGAAGTCTACGAACCTTGCCAGCAGGCATGCCAGCTAAGATAATTAGATAAGCGAGCTACTATAACTTCATTGACAGCCTGAAATGGCTTCTTGGTAGCTACAGTAGTTATGAGGTTGGGAGATTGGGAATCTGTATTTGCTGAAGTCAACTTCATAAAATTGCTAAGTGGCTAGCAGTACAGTATGACAGTGGCTAGCAGTACAGTATTACAGTGGCTAGCAGTACAGTATTACAGTGGCTGGCAGTACAGTATTACAGTGGCTGGCAGTAAAGTATTAGTGAAAAAGCTAACAAATATATATATATTTATATAAATGTATATATATTTATATATATGTATTTATAAATATATATATATACACAGTGGGGCAAAAAAGTATTTAGTCAGCCACATATTGTGCAAGTTCTCCCACTTAAAAAGATGAGAGAGAGGCCTGTAATTTTCATCATATGTACACTTCAACTATGACAGACAAAATGAGAAAAAAAAATCCAGAAAATCACATTGTAGGATTTTTAATGAATTTATTTGCAAATTATGGTGAGCTTGCACCGCGGGACTTAGAGGTACCCAGCGTCACGGCTTCATTACTCCAGACCAACACAAGGGGGACTTAGAGGTACCCAGCGTCACGGCTTCATTACTCCAGACCACCACAAGGGGGAGTTAGAGGTACCCAGCGTCACGGCTTCATTACTCCAGACCAACACAAGGGGGAGTTAGAGTACTCATTATGCATTTAGGTCCCATATAACCAATCATATCGAATGGTTCCAATGACGAATTTTGACACGAGCCACCCTTGCCTTGCGGCATTCTTCAACAAAGAACGTCCCTCTCCTGGCCCCTACCTGGGCTCAAACCAGGGACCCTCTGCACACATAGACAACAGCCACCCTCAAAGCATCATTACCCATCGCTCCACAAAAGCCACGGCCCTTGCAGAGCAAGGGAAGCAACTACTTCAAGGTCTCAGAGCGAGTGACGTCACCGATTGAAACGCTATCAGCGTGCACCCCGCTAACTAGCTAGTCATTTCACACCGGTTACAAAAAATCTAAATATACACATTGCGAGATATTTGGCGAAATAGACAGATATGCCTATATTTCCCCCATAGGAAATAATGGGAAGACCGAAGAGTTCCAATATTATTTTTGTTGTTTACATTTTGTTGTTTACATTTTAACTATAAAACAACGTGAGCAGGTCTCATTGCCAAAAATAGCGAAGCTGGCATTGTGACATTGAACAATAAGCTGAGAATAGGATGTTCGGAAGGCGAGTTGGTGCTCAATAGAACTAATAGGAGCTGGCAGGGTGAAAAATGCACTAAAATAAGGCGATTAATTCAAAACGACGGCAAGCTTGACTGCCGTTGCAAGGCCAGGACGCTAAAATCAACCCTACTACTTGGCCCAAACGTCCAGTGTGCGCTCCGAGAGCAAAACGGTCTGAATTTACAAACTGACCATTTTTCTCTGAATGGAAACACCATAATATTAATTAAATTAATTAAGCCAAATTTCTTAAAATCAATCCCATATACTGTGTTATTACAAAAAATGTTTAAAATTATCTGGTAATGCCAATACGGAATACTTCTCAAAGATGCCGTCTAGTGGTCAGACTAGCAATAACTTGCAGTAACAGAAGAAATGGCTGAGAATTAAATGACGTGCCACAGAATGCTGCAGCAGCACTCAGGGTGTGCCGCAGTAGGATGCAACTTTTAAAGGAGGAACCACTGCTATGGGTGTACTTCAACATCAAACAGTGACCTGGGTTCTGGGATCCTGCAACACTGGCTAGCCATACCGCGCCTCAGAAGAATGTTTCACATTGTATTATGCTGATTTACCCCTAAACTCCTTCCTTCTTCTAGCCAGCGTTGGTCCCAGCTCTAACGGTGATCTCTGTGGGATGAACAGGAGATATGAATATGAATAAGTGTGTGACAGCTGGCTGGCCTCATGTGAGGGGCTCCTGGATAAAAGCCTCCCCTATACTGAGGCCCAACCTAACCAAACACTGTTCTTTTGTCTCAGCTGTCAATCACCGTCAGCCACCAACGGCTGCCACAACATGGGGGGACAGGAAGGGGCCTGGCGTGTCCCAAAACAGATATTGCTATGCAGTACTAGTTGTGTGTGTGTGTGTGTGTTGTGTGGGTGGTAGGGGAATGCAAGTTGGGAATCTGCAATTCTAAAACACAATTAAACACATGTACACAAAGCATTCTAAGAGCCGTACACCTTAAAGGCAACAATGTTCCCCTTCTCCCTTCCCTCTGTCTCTCTCCCCCCATTCCCTTCTTGTCTTTGTGGGGCCTGGGCTGCTGTGAAAATATTTACCCAGGGAGGGTTCACTGCTGGAGGGGCTGCTCCCCCCCACCACCCCACATAATCAGTCTAAATACATTATCCACTTATTGGAGATGAGCAGCGATGCTGGAGGGGATGTGCAGTCTGTGTAACATAGTTACGGTTATGGCCGCCAGTATGACAGGGTAATGAATTTCTGCTCTGAGCGTCCGGAGAGGAGGAATGACTGCCCAAAGGAAGGGTTGCTAATCAGACACCTGGAGAGGAGGAATGACTGCCCAAAGGAAGGGTCGCTAATCAGACACCCGGAGAGGAGGAATGACTGCCCAAAGGAAGGGTCGCTAATCAGACACCTGGAGAGGAGGAATGACTGCCCAACGGAAGGGTTGCTAATCAGACACCCGGAGAGGAGAAATGACTGCCCAAAGGAAGGGTTGCTAATCAGACACCCGGAGAGGAGGAATGACTGCCCAAAGGAAGGGTTGCTAATCAGACACCCGGAGAGGAGGAATGACTGCCCAAAGGAAGGGTTGCTAATCAGACACCCGGAGAGGAGAAATGACTGCCCAAAGGAAGGGTTGCTAATCAGACACCCGGAGAGGAGGAATGACTGCCCAAAGGAAGGGTTGCTAATCAGACACCTGGAGAGGAGGAATGACTGCCCAACGGAAGGGTTGCTAATCAGACACCCGGAGAGGAGGAATGACTGCCCAACGGAAGGGTTGCTAATCAGACACCTGGAGAGGAGGAATGACTGCCCAAAGGAAGGGTTGCTAATCAGACACCCGGAGAGGAGGAATGACTGCCCAAAGGAAGGGTTGCTAATCAGACACCTGGAGAGGAGGAATGACTGCCCAAAGGAAGGGTTGCTAATCAGACACCCGGAGAGGAGAAATGACTGCCCAAAGGAAGGGTTGCTAATCAGACACCCAGAGAGGAGGAATGACTGCCCAAAGGAAGGGTTGCTAATCAGACACCCAGAGAGGAGGAATGACTGCCCAAAGGAAGGGCTGCTAATCAGACACCCGGAGAGGAGGAATGACTGCCCAACGGAAGGGTTGCTAATCAGACACCCGGAGAGGAGGAATGACTGCCCAAAGGAAGGGTTGCTAATCAGACACCCGGAGAGGAGGAATGACTGCCCAAAGGAAGGGTTGCTAATCAGACACCTGGAGAGGAGGAATGACTGCCCAAAGGAAGGGTTGCTAATCAGACACCCGGAGAGGAGGAATGACTGCCCAAAGGAAGGGTTGCTAATCAGACACCCGGAGAGGAGGAATGACTGCCCAAAGGAAGGGTTGCTAATCAGACACCCGGAGAGGAGGAATGGCTGCCCAAAGGAAGGGTTGCTAATCAGACACCCGGAGAGGAGGAATGACTGCCCAACGGAAGGGTTGCTAATCAGACACCCGGAGAGGAGGAATGACTGCCCAAAGGAAGGGTTGCTAATCAGACACCCGGAGAGGAGGAATGACTGCCCAAAGGAAGGGTTGCTAATCAGACACCCAGAGAGGAGGAATGACTGCCCAAAGGAAGGGTTGCTAATCAGACACCCGGAGAGGAGGATGACTGCCCAAAGGAAGGGTTGCTAATCAGACACCCGGAGAGGAGGAATGACTGCCCAAAGGATGGGTTGCTAATCAGACACCTGGAGAGGAGAAATGACTGCCCAAAGGAAGGGTTGCTAATCAGACACCCAGAGAGGAGGAATGACTGCCCAAAGGAAGGGTTGCTAATCAGACACCCGGAGAGGAGGAATGACTGCCCAAAGGAAGGGTTGCTAATCAGACACCCGGAGAGGAGGAATGACTGCCAAAAGGAAGGGTTGCTAATCAGACACCCGGAGAGGAGGAATGACTGCCCAAAGGAAGGGTTGCTAATCAGACACCCGGAGAGGAGGAATGACTGCCCAAAGGAAGGGTTGCTAATCAGACACCTGGAGAGGAGGAATGACTGCCCAAAGGAAGGGTTGCTAATCAGACACCCGGAGAGGAGGAATGACTGCCCAAAGGAAGGGTTGCTAATCAGACACCCGGAGAGGAGGAATGACTGCCCAAAGGAAGGGCCGCTAATCAGACACCCGGAGAGGAGGAATGACTGCCCAAAGGAAGGGTTGCTAATCAGACACCTGGAGAGGAGGAATGACTGCCCAAAGGAAGGGTCGCTAATCAGACACCCGGAGAGGAGGAATGACTGCCCAAAGGAAGGGTTGCTAATCAGACACCTGGAGAGGAGGAATGACTGCCCAACGGAAGGGTTGCTAATCAGACACCTGGAGAGGAGGAATGACTGCCCAAAGGAAGGGTCGCTAATCAGACACCTGGAGAGGAGGAATGACTGCCCAAAGGAAGGGCCGCTAATCAGACACTTGTGTTCCACTGTTAATATTCCCCTTGTTTGGGGATGCAGGCTTTTATAAGCTCTGGTGATGAGGTGCGGACTAAATGCAAACAGCCAGCCTGTCACCTGTCTCCAGGCATCGCCATTGAGTGTATTAGAGAGAACAGTATCTCAATCAAATGTATTTATAAAGCCCTTTTTACATCAGCTGATGTCACAAAGTGCTATACAGAAACTCAGCCTAAAACCCCAAACATCAAGCAATGCAGATGTAGAAGCACGGTGGCTAGCAAAAAAACTCCCTAGGAAGCCATTTATGTGAACAGTATCTGAACACTATCTGCTGTTGGTATACAGGGGGTTAGCAGTTGGTATATGGGGGTTAGAAGTAGCTATACAGGGGGTTAGCAGTAGCTATACAGGGGGTTAGATGTAGGTATACAGGGGGTTAGCAGTTGGTAACAGGGGTTAGCAGCAGCTATACAGGGGGTTAGATGTAGGTATACAGGGGGTTAGATGTAGGTATACAGGGGGTTATCTGTTGGTATACAGGGGGTTAGCTATCGGTATACAGGGGGTTAGATGTAGGTATACAGGGGGTTATCTGTTGGTATACAGGGGGTTAGCTATCGGTATACAGGGGGTTAGCTGTAGGTATACAGGGGGTTATCTGTCGGTATACAGGGGGTTAGCTATCGGTATACAGGGGGTTAGCTGTAGGTATACAGGGGGTTATCTGTCGGTATACAGGGGGTTAGCTATTGGTATACAGGGGGTTAGCTGTAGGTATACAGGGGGTTATCTGTCGGTATACAGGGGGTTAGCTATCGGTATACAGGGGGTTAGCTGTAGGTATACAGGGGGTTATCTGTCGGTATACAGGGGGTTAGCTATCGGTATACAGGGGGTTAGCTGTAGGTATACAGGGGGTTAGCTGTAGGTATATGGGGTTAGCATTATGTGTACAGTGGGTTAGCTGTAGGTATACAGGGGGTTAGCAGATGAAGAAGCTGTATGTATATGTGGGTTAGCATTAGGTGTACAGGGGGTTAGCTGTAGGTATACAGGTGATAGGTATACAGGGAGTTAGCAGTAGGTATTCAGGGAGTTAGCTGTAGGTATACAGGTGGTAGGTATACAGGGGGTTAGCAGTAGGTATACAGGGGGTTAGCTGTATGAACTAAGGGTATGAACTAGGGAATGAACTAGAGAATGAATTAGGGAATAAACTAGGGTATGCACTAAGGTATGAAATAGGGAAACCAGATTTGGAGCAGACGAACAATGCTGTGCTTCACCAGTCTATGATTGCCTTCCCCACACTATTACCAAAAGGCAACAACGTAATTCTCTAAACTTTGTGAAAATAACATATTGTGGAGACATGTTCCATGGCACTAAGTCCATACATCCTATGAGTAACCGCCCAAGCCTCAACACAGCTGGCTGATTTGTTTAATGTTAATGTTGTCTAATTAATTTCAGAATTTAGCTAATGAAGCACTACGTCATCACAGGGAGAGACTGGGGAGATGACTGGAGTCCAACAGTGATGGAAGGAGGTGCAGTGTATCATCTTATGTCATCACATCATAAAGTGACATCACACCAGAACATGGCCACGCACTCACACACGCTCTCTCACACGAGGACACAACATGATTAACGAATTCATGGCCAACTTGGAGAACCCTTTTTCTTTGGCACACCATGGATGATCTTTCCATTGGCCACTGCAGGCTTCTCAGAGCTCATCTACTTCTTCAATAACACAAGTGTCATGAAGATACAGAGAGCACAGTGGCAGTGAGCCGACCTCTATGGGACAGAGACGAGAGAGATGGATGAATGGTCATAGAACTCAGTCAGAAACACAGCAAAGAGACAGAGTGGAGACAGGATCCCTCCCCTCACTATTAGTCATTTGATTCCTCCATGGTTGAGGCTGGCTGCAGCCTGGCTTCTATAGTAACACTAACCACTTGTTGGGGCTCCAACCGTTTGTCTGATAGGCATAGCCGACAATAGCTGTCTCTCGTATCTGCGTGGTCACGTTCGGAGGGGAGAGGGAGCTGTAGTCCTGAAGAGAGGGTTGTAATGACGTGGCTCTCTCTGGCCAAACAGCAGGACAGGACTCTGTGAGGAGAGACCATGGACAGCTGTGTGTGTGCCTAGGAACCCTTGTGAGAGGGAAAGGATTTAACACACTATCAGATCCTATTCCTCTCACACACATGCCACAGATCAACCAGGCAAACACACACACACACGGAGGGAGAACATGAAAAACACCACTCAAAAGTTAAACGATATATAACCCTGATTGGGAGACAACATGAAAAATGACAAAGCCACTGACGGGCTAAACAATAACACTGAAGTAGAAACTAAAGAGACAAGGCAATGGAGCCGATCTGCATGTATAGTCTTTGATCACCAGGAAGCACTGCCACTGTCGGTTAGTCTTGATGAAGCATCTCCGCAACACAACGCCAGTGTTAGATGCACTATGTACATGTGCAGGGGGAGGAACAGTAATCTGGTATTCTCCAAGGTTTTCTCAGGAGACCTACAGGCCTTTTTACAGTATTTCTCTATGTGTGCCACATAAACACAAACAGATTGGATAATGCAGAGGGGACTATGGGATTAATTTTGAAGTGTCTGATTAGTGTGGCACAGTGGCTCTGTCCTGGGGTAATTGTGTCTGGGCTCATCTCTCTGTGGCCCTCTGGCTTATTGCAGTCTGGCAGAGACCCTCCATCTACCCCCGCCCCTGCCCTACGAGACTGTCAATCAACTCACTGGCAGGACCGTCTGGGTAACATGACACAATAATGGTATCCAGCAAGTGGGAATGACTTCAATTTGTCACAATAGTGGGTTTGAACAACAATTTACTTTGGCTTGACTTTGATCACTTTGGCTGATCGTTTTCATGTAATAATACATACAAATAAAAATAAAAAGTGTTAGTGTTATTAATTCAAACTGAGTCACACAAAGAAATGGTCCAACATAGTGAAGAGTAAATAAAGATAACGTGAGAAATAACTGAATACTGTATAATGAATACTACATGGTCAACAGTCAGCCTTCTGTCATAGAGATGCTCCAGGAGTGGCTACACAGAAGGGTCAACAGTCAGTCTCTTAGGTCACAGAAGGTTCAACAGTCAGTCTCATCGGTGATAGGAGTGCACAGAAGGGTCAACAGTCAGTCTCTTTGGTCACAGAAGGGTCAACAGTCAGTCTCTTTGGTCACAGAAGGGTCAACAGTCAGTCTCATCGGTGATAGGAGTGCACAGAAGGGTCAACAGTCAGTCTCTTTGGCCATAGGAGTACACAGAAGGGTCAACAGTCAGTCTCTTTGGTCATAGGAGTGCACAGAAGGGTCAACAGTCAGTCTCATCGGTGATAGGAGTGCACAGAAGGGTCAACAGTCAGTCTCATCGGTGATAGGAGTGCACAGAAGGGTCAACAGTCAGTCTCATCGGTGATAGGAGTGCACAGAAGGGTCAACAGTCAGTCTCATCGGTGATAGGAGTGCACAGAAGGGTCAACAGTCAGTCTCTTAGGTCATAGGAGTGCACAGAAGGGTCAACAGTCAGTCTCATCGGTGATAGGAGTGCACAGAAGGGTCAACAGTCAGTCTCATCGGTGATAGGAGTGCACAGAAGGGTCAACAGTCAGTCTCTTAGGTCATAGGAGTGCACAGAAGGGTCAACAGTCAGTCTCATCGGTGATAGGAGTGCACAGAAGGGTCAACAGTCAGTCTCTTAGGTCATAGGAGTGCACAGAAGGGTTAACAGTCAGTCTCTTTGGTCATAGGAGTGCACAGAAGGGTCAACAGTCAGTCTCATCGGTGATAGGAGTGCACAGAAGGGTCAACAGTCAGTCTCTTAGGTCATAGGAGTGCACAGAAGGGTCAACAGTCAGTCTCTTAGGTCACAGAATGGTCAACAGTCAGTCTCTTAGGTCACAGAAGGGTCAACAGTCAGTCTCTTAGGTCATAGGAGTACACAGAAGGGTCAACAGTCAGTCTCTTTGGCCATAGGAGTACACAGAAGGGTCAACAGTCAGTCTCTTAGGTCATAGGAGTACACAGAAGGGTCAACAGTCAGTCTCTTTGGTCATAGGAGTGCACAGAAGGGTCAACAGTCAGTCTCTTAGGTCACAGAATGGTCAACAGTCAGTCTCTTAGGTCACAGAAGGGTCAACAGTCAGTCTCTTAGGTCATAGGAGTACACAGAAGGGTCAACAGTCAGTCTGTTATGTCATAGAAGGGTCAACAGTCAGTCTCTTAGGTCACAGAAGGGTCAACAGTCAGTCTCTTAGGTCACAGAAGGGTCAACAGTCAGTCTCTTAGGTCATAGGAGTACACAGAAGGGTCAACAGTCAGTCTGTTAGGTCACAGAAGGGTCAACAGTCAGTCTCTTAGGTCACAGAAGGGTCAACAGTCAGTCTCTTAGGTCATAGGAGTACACAGAAGGGTCAACAGTCAGTCTCTTAGATCATAGGAGTACACAGAAAGGCTTGAACAGAGTGGCATTTTCCACTCGGACAGTCAGAACCACCCCCTCTCTCAGGTCATTCATAGACACAATTTCACAATTGAAGTGCGCCTGCTCAAAGTCTGGGGAGAAGGGAGGTGGAGGTAGAGAGAAGGAGTGGAAGGAGGGAAGGAGGGAGGGTAAACAGTTGAATGAATTTTAATTATTTTTAAAACATTTATTTAACTAGGCAAGTCAGTTAAGAACAAATTCTTATTTAAGACGACTACCTAAGAAAAGGCAAAAGGCCTCCTGCGGAAACGGGGATCAAAAATGTAAATAGATTAAATAAAAATATAGGACAAAACACACATCACGACAAGAGAGACAGCACTACATAAAGAGAGACCTAAGGCAGCAATATGTCATGACAGCAACACATGACAACACCGCATGGTAGCAACACAACATGACAACACGTTAGCAACAATTGGCAGCACCACAACATGGTAGCAGCACAAAACAGGGTACAAACTTTATTGGGCACAGACAACAGCACAAAGGGCAAGAAGGTAAGGAAAACAATACATCACGCAAAGCAGCCACAACTGTCAGTAAGAGTGTCCATGATTGATTCTTTGAATGACGAGATTGAGATATAACTGTCCAATTTGAGTCTTTGTTGCAGCTCGTTCAAGTCACTAGCTGCAGTGAACTGAAAAGACGAGCGACCCAGGGATGTGTGTGCTTTGGGGACCTTTAACAGAATGTGACTGGCAGAACGGGTGTTGTATTTGGAGGATATGGGTTGCAGTAGATATTTCAGATGGGGGGAGTTTTATAAATATAGTTTCATAAATAAGCATCAACAAGTGGGTCTTGCAACGGGTATACAGAGATGATCAGTTTACAGAGGAGTACAGATTGCAGTGATGTGTCCTATAAGGAGCATTGGTGGCAAATCTGATGGCCGAATGGTAAAGTACATATAGCCGCTCAAGAGCACCCTTACCAGCCGATCTATGAATTACATCTCCATAATCTTGCATGAGTAGGATGGTCAATTGAATCAGGGTTAGTTTGGCAGCTGGGATGAAAGAGGAGCAATGACGATAGAGGTGTAACGGCAGATTTCCTCCTCTTCGTCTGAAGAGGAGGTGTAGGGATCGGACCAAGACGCAGAGTGGAAAGTGTCCATAATTTATTATAAAATTAACTGAACACTACAATGAAACAAATTAACAAATAGAATCCAACCGAAAGACAGTCCCGTGTGGCACGAACACTGACACGAAATACAAACACCCACAAAAACACACGTGAAACCCCGGCTGCCTAAGTATGATTCTCAATCAGGGACAACGATTGACAGCTGCCTCTGATTGAGAATCATACCAGGCCGAACACACAAAACCCCAACATAGAAAACAACACATAGACAACCCACCCAACTCACGCCCTGACCATACTAAATAAATACAAAACAAGAGAAAACACCCCCCCCTCAAGGTGCGAACTCCGGGCGCACCACCTAAAACTCTAGGGGAGGGCCTGGGTGGGCGTCTGTCCGCGGTGGCGGCTCTGGCGCGGGACGTGGACCCCACCTTAACAATGTCTTTGTCCGCCTCCTTACTCGCCCCCGTGGCCTCCTCCTAACAACCACCCTCCATGTCAATCCCACTATACCAAAGGGCAGCACCGGACTGAGGGGCAGCACCGGACTGAGGGGCAGCACCGGACTGAGGGGCAGCACCGGACTGAGGGGCAGATCCTGGCTGGCTGGCTCTGGCGGATCCTGGCTGGCTGGCTCTGGCGGATCCTGGCTGGCTGGCTCTGGCGGATCCTGGCTGGCTGGCTCTGGCGGATCCTGTCTGGCGGACGGCTCTGGCTGCTCCTGTCTGGCGGACGGCTCTGGCTGCTCCTGTCTGGCGGACGGCTCTGGCTGCTCCTGTCTGGCGGACGGCTCTGGCTGCTCCTGTCTGGCGGACGGCTCTGGCTGCTCCTGTCTGGCGGACGGCTCTGGCTGCTCCTGTCTGGCGGACGGCTCTGGCTGCTCCTGTCTGGCGGACGGCTCTAGCGGCTCGGGACAGACGGGCAGCTCTGACGGCTCGGGACAGACGGGCAGCTCTGACGGCTCGGGACAGACGGGCAGCTCTGACGGCTCGGGACAGACGGGCAGCTCTGACGGCTCGGGACAGACGGGCGGCTCTGACGGCTCGGGACAGACGGGCGGCTCTGACGGCTCGGGACAGACGGGCGGCTCTGACGGCTCGGGACAGACGGGCAGCTCTGACGGCTCGGGACAGACGGGCAGCTCTGACGGCTCGGGACAGACGGGCAGCTCTGACGGCTCGGGACAGACGGGCGGCTCTGACAGCGCTGGGCAGGCAGGCAGCTCAGACAGCGCTGGGCAGGCAGGCAGTTCAGACTCTGGCTGCGCTGGAGAGGAGGAAGGCTCAGACAGCGCTGGACAGGTGCGAGCAACTGGAGAGAGAAAACGGAGAGACAGCCTGGTGCGGGGGGCTGCCACCGGAGGACTGGTACGTGGAGGTGGCACCGGAATTACCGGACCGTGAAGGAGGACACGCGCTCTTGAGCACCGAGCCTGCCCAACCTTACCAGGTTGAATGGTCCCCGTAGCCCTGCCAGTGCGGCGAGGTGGAATAGCCCGCACTGGGCTATGCTGGCGAACCGGGGACACCATTTGTAAGGCTGATGCCATGTACGCCGGCCCGAGGAGACGCACTGGAGACCAGATGCGTTGGGCCGGCTTCATGACACCCGGCTCGATGCCCAACCTAGCCCTACCAGTGCGGCGAGGTGGAATAGCCCGCACTGGGCTAAGCACGCGTACTGGGGACACTGTGCGCTCCACCGCATAACACGGTGTCTGACCAGTACAACGCCCTCTCACTCCACGGTAAGCACGGGGAGTTGGCTCAGGTCTCCTACCCGGCTTTGCCACACTCCGCGTGTGCCCCCCCCCCCCCCCCCCCCAAGAAATTTTTGGGTCTGACTCTCGGGCTCCCAACCGCATCGCCGCGCTGCCTCCTCATACCAGCGCCTCTCTGCCTTCGCTGCCTCCAACTCTGCCTTGGGACGGCGATATTCCCCTGGCTGAGCCCAGGGTCCTTTGCCGTCCAGGATCTCTTCCCAAGTCAAGGAGTCCTGGGTTTTTGGCCGCTGCTGCTGCTGTTGCTGCCCTTTTCCACTCCGCTTGGTACTTTGGTGGTGGGTGTTTCTGTAACGGCAGATTTCCTTCTCTTCGTCTGAACAGGAGGTGTAGGGATCGGACCAAGACGCAGAGTGGAAAGTGTCCATAATTTTTTATAAAATTAACTGAACACTACAATGAAGCAAATTAACAAATAGAATCCAACCGAAAGACAGTCCCGTGTGGCACGAACACTGACACGAAATACAAACACCCACAAAAACACACGTGAAACCCCGGCTGCCTAAGTATGATTCTCAATCAGGGACAACGATTGACAGCTGCCTCTGATTGAGAATCATACCAGGCCGAACACACAAAACCCCAACATAGAAAACAACACATAGACAACCCACCCAACTCACGCCCTGACCATACTAAATAAATACAAAACAAGAGAAAACAGGTCAGGAACGTGACAAGAGGAAACCAAGTCTGCAGCTTTGATATGTGCTGAGAGAAGGACAGTGTACCGTCTAGCCATACTCCCAAGTACTTGTATGAGGTGACTACCTCAAGCGGTAAACCCTCAGTGGTAGTAATAACACCTGTGAGGAGAGGAGCATTCTTCTTGCCAAACCACATTACCTTTGGTTTGGAGGTGTTCAGAACAAGGTTAAGGGCAGAGAAAGCTTGTTGGACACTAAGAAAGCTTTGTTGTAGAGCGTTTAAAACATATTCCTGGGAGCGGTCAGCTGAGTATAAGACTGTACCATCTGTATATAAATGGATGAGAGAGCTTCCTTCTGCTTGAGCTATGTTGTTGATGTAAATTGAGAAGAGCGTGGGGCCTAGGATCAAGCCTTGGGATACTCCCTTGTTGACAGGCAGTGGCTGAGACAGCAGATGTTCTGACTGTATACACTGCACTCTTTGAGAGAGGTAGTTAGCAAACCAGGCCAAAGACCCCTCAGAGACACCACTAGCACTTAGCCAGCCCACAAGAATGGAATGGTCTACCGTATCAAAAGCTTTGGCCAAGGCAATAAAAATAGCAGCACAACATTACTTAGAATCAAGGGCAATGGTGACATCATTGAGGACCTATAAGGTTGCAGTGACACATCCATAACCTGAGCGGAAACCAGATTGCATGTCAGAGAGAATACTATAGACATCAAGAACCAGTCAGTTGATTACTGAAGTTTTTATAACACTTTTGATAAACAGGGCAGAATAGATACAGGACTATAAGGATCAGCTTGATCTCCCCCTTTAAATAAAGGATGAACTGTGGCTGCCTTCCAAGCAATGGGAACCTCCCCAGAGAGGAGAGACAGGTTAAAAAGGTCAGAGACAGGGGCAGCAACATTAAAGAAGGGTCTAAACCATCTGACCCAGATGTTTTTTTGGGGTCAAGTTTAAGGAGCTCCTTTAGCACCTTGGACTCAGTGACCGCCTGCAGAGATAAACTTTGGAGTGGGACGGGAAAAGAGGGAGGAGAATCGGGGCTAGTCATATTAGAAGGGGTGGGAGATGAGTAAATGTTGGACAGGCAAGGAGGCATGGCTGAGTCAAATAGGAATCCTGAAGTGGTTCCTCACTTCACACCTCCGTGATAATTGAAGTTGAATCTGGTCTCTCTCAGTTCCAGGTTGGATGGTGTCCTCAGGTTTCTGCTGTTTGTTTGCCAGAGCACCCTCTGTATAGCTTGGGAAAAGGAATCCTTGGTAGTAGTAATCCTCCCAGGTCATTTAATCTAAAATTAGGTTGTAGGTTTGGAGTTTTGAGCTGGAGTGAAGGTTTTGCTGTGGAGGGTAGCATCCTGTATATGTCCCTGCTGAAAATCCAAGTTTATCTAACTACCAAATCTATCATTCTGTAAAAACGTTGAAAAATGTGAGAGCTCACATGGAGCTGTGTCTCTCTCCTACCATGCACTAAAGAATGAAGACCAGATATCATATCCCTAAGCAGAACACCAAATATATTTTTTCTATATACTTCCACATTACTTGAAGTCTTTACTTGTATAAAAAAAAAATAGGGAGATTTCTCTCTTTTTATGGAGAATTAACATAAACACAGGCTCACAGTCCAGGAAACAGTCATGTACAAGTATGCTCCTCTAGTACTCAAAACACATGCTATCTGTGGACACAGCTGAGTATTCACCAAGACACATCACAGCACAACCTGAGCACCTCAACCTGCTGCTGAACCCATGACCTCCAGGCGCTGACTCCAAGCTCCCAACTCACTACCTTACACACACACTACAATTCCCTCTCTCATTTACATAAGATTGACAGCATCCCATGACTCTGATCTGAACTCACTGCACCAGTGCCGCTACCAGCATGCCCTTTAGATCCAGAACACGACCTCTTTAGATCCAGAACATGACGTCTTTAGATCCAGAACACAACCTCTTTAGATCCAGAACACGACCCTTTAGATCCAGAACACGACCTCTTTAGACCCAGAACACGACCCTTTAGATCCAGAACACGACCCTTTAGACCCAGAACACAACCCTTTAGATCCAGAACACAACCTCTTTAGATCCAGAACACAACCTCTTTAGATCCAGAACACAACCTCTTTAGATCCAGAACACAACCTCTTTAGATCCAGAACACAACCTCTTTAGATCCAGAACACAACCTCTTTAGACCCAGAACACGACCTCTATAGATCCAGAACACGACCTCTTTAGATCCAGAACACAACCTCTATAGATCCAGAACACGACCTCTTTAGATCCAGAACACAACCTCTTTAGATCCAGAACACAACCTCTATAGATCCAGAACACAACCTCTATAGATCCAGAACACGACCTCTATAGATCCAGAACACAACCTCTATAGATCCAGAACACGACCTCTTTAGATCCAGAACACAACCTCTATAGATCCAGAACACGACCTCTTTAGATCCAGAACACGACCTCTATAGATCCAGAACACGACCTCTATAGATCCAGAACACGACCTCTTTAGATCCAGAACACAACCTCTATAGATCCAGAACACGACCTCTTTAGATCCAGAACACGACCTCTATAGATCCAGAACACGACCTCTATAGATCCAGAACACGACCTCTATAGATCCAGAACACGACCTCTATAGATCCAGAACACGACCTCTATAGATCCAGAACACGACCTCTTTAGATCCAGAACACGACCTCTTTAGATCCAGAACACGACCTCTATAGATCCAGAACACGACCTCTATAGATCCAGAACACAACCTCTATAGATCCAGAACACGACCTCTATAGATCCAGAACACGACCTCTTTAGATCCAGAACACGACCTCTTTAGATCCAGAACACGACCTCTTTAGATCCAGAACACAACCCTTTAGATCCAGAACACGACCCTTTAGATCCAGAACACGACCTCTTTAGATCCAGAACACGACCTCTTTAGATCCAGAACACGACCTCTTTAGATCCAGAACACGACCTCTTTAGATCCAGAACACGACCTCTTTAGATCCAGAACACGACCTCTTTAGATCCAGAACACAACCTCTTTAGATCCAGAACACAACCCTTTAGATCCAGAACACAACCCTTTAGATCCAGAACAAGACCCTTTAGATCCAGAACACGACCCTTTCGATCCAGACCACGATCCTTTCGATCCAGAACACGACCTCTTTAGATCCAGAACACGACCCTTTCGATCCAGAACACGACCCTTTCGATCCAGAACATGACCCTTTCGATCCAGAACACGACCTCTTTCGATCCAGAACACGACCTCTTTAGATCCAGAACACAACCCTTTAGATCCAGAACACAACCCTTTAGATCCAGAACACGACCCTTTAGATCCAGAACCCGGCCTTTTTAGGTCCAGAACTCGACCCTTTAGATCCAGAACAAGACAATGGAAGATCTGTTCGGGATTTAAGTCAACACTTGAGGCCTCAGATCACTCTAGTTGGTCATCAACTGGTCGATCACGATCAACTGGTTGATCTCCAAGGCATTCCTAGTCGATCACCAAACATTTCTGTAAAACAAAAAACTATGATAAAACCTTTCGTTCCATTTTTTTTTTAATTTGTTGGCGGTAGGTGCACTTGATTCAGCAGCTCTAGCGCCGGGAAGGCAAAGTGTTCCCATTTTTAACCATTTCATGTTTCTGAAGGTAGAACTCTGCCTACCCGGCAGACCCAGGGAGCAAATCAAGGGCACTTATAGGCCTACCACTGGCCAATCAGATACTGTAGCTGAAATCACTGTGTCTGCACAGTTTCCTTGCTCCATAGACTGTAAAAAGAAGCTTTGAACACACAAGAAAGTTGACGATTTAAGATTTCAAAACGTTTTAAAGCATGCCTAGAGAGAGACTCAATGAATACAGCAAAGAGCTGCTGTTTTTATGAGTAAGTTCATGTTTAAGTTGTTATTCTTGTTCAACACTTTTTTATAATAAAATGCATGTTCTCCCTCCACTCACGCTACAACCAGCACTGCAGCTGCGATGAATGAGTATAGAAAAGTGTTTTGATAAGCTTGCGCTGTTTTTATGAGCGGCTTGTGTCATTTTTTTATATCAAGGAATATTTCACTTTCTCTGGTCACAGAAGTAACAACATGAATTGGTGCATGAGGCAGAAATAATGCAGTGAGATTCGCCATCAGCTGGAAGACTGTGTCCCCTTTTCTCAGCAGAGGGAGGGAGAGAGGAGGGATGGTGAGTCGGGTGAGAGGCAGCCTCACTGCTGCTTCCTCCATCCCCTCAGACTGACCATCAGATACAGGCCATCAGTCCAGTAAAACAATGGAAATCATACTGCTCACTCAGCTGTGCATCACAAGTAATACAACAAATGATCTATTACCAGTGTGATCATATACCTAACATGTTGAAATATAATTAAATGGTCAGGGAAATTCAAGCACAGCCAATATGCAGTTATGATGTATGAGCCTATAGCGAACTGCATATACCTCATTGCTACAGAAGTGTTTTTAATAGGTTAATGTTGCATAGGCTTACATGATAATATTGACTTAGAAAAGGTTGGTGACAACTGCTCTACTTCAGACTTGTCAGCACTGACCAGCCAGTGTACAAGCCCTATGAATTGAGGCTAACTGATACACTTAGGACAGTCAGACAGGGTGCCAGTGGCCTGGGGTGGGTTTCTGGCGTCTCTCCCCTCATATCACATTCTCGCTCTCTTTTGTCTCCCTCCCATCGATACTGTATAATCTACTGCAGAGATATCCTGCAAAGTTCTGTCATACTTTCCAGGTCTGTGCCCAAACAGTTCAAGCTTCTAATTAAAAAGATTAATCTCTCCAGAAATAAGTCTCTCACTGTTGCCGCCTGTTATAGACCCCGCTCAGCTCCCAGCTGTGCCCTGGACACAATAAGTTAATTAATTGCCCCCCATCTATCTTCAGAGTTTGTTCTGTTAGGTGACCTAAACTGGGATATGCTTAACACCCCGGCAGTCCTACAATCTAAGCTAGATGCCCTCAATCTCCCACAATTTATCAAGGAACCCATCAGGTACAACCCTAAATCCGTAAACATGGGCACCCTGATAGATATTATCCTGACCAACTTGCCCTCCGAATACACCTCCGCTGTTTTCAATCAAGATCTCAGCGATCACTGCCTCATTGCCTGCATCTGCTATGGGTCCGTGGTCTAACGACCACCCCTCATCACTGTCAAACACTCCCTAAAACACTTCTGCGAGCAGGCCTTTCTAATCGACCTGGCCCGGGTATCCTGGAAGGATTTTGACCTCATCCCATCAGTCAAAGATGCCTGGTCGTTCTTTAAAAGTAATTTCCTCACCATCTTAAATAAGCACGTTTCAAAAAATGTAGAACTAAGAACAGATATAGCCCTTGGTTCACTCCAGACCTGACAGCATTCGAACAGCACAAAAACATCCTGTGGCGGACTGCACTAGCATCGAATTGTCCCCGTGATATGCAACTTTTCAGGGAAGTCAGGAACCAATACACGGAGTCAGTCAGGAAAGCAAAGGCTAGCTTTTTCAAACAGAAATTTTCATCCTGTAGCTCTAACTCCAAAAAGTTTTGGGACACTGTAAATTCCATGGAGAATAAGAGCACCTCCTCCCAGCTGCCCACTGAACTGAGGCGAGGTAATACTGTCACCACCGATAAATCGAATTTCAATAAGCATTTCTCTACGGCTGGCCATGCTTTCCTCCTGGCTACCCCAACCCCGGCCAACAGCTCTGTACCCCCCACAGCTACTTGCCTAAGCCTCCCCAGCTTCTCCTTCACCCAAATCCAGATAGCAGATGTTCTGAAAGAGCTGCAAATCAGCTCTCAAATCAACCCGTACAAATCAGCTGGGCTAGACAACCTGGACCCTCTCTTTCTAAAATTATCCGCCGCCATTGTTGCAACCCTTATTACCAGTTTGTTCAACCTCTCTTTCGTATCGTCCGAGATCCCTAAAGATTGGAAAGCTGTTGCGGTCATCCCCCTCTTCAAAGGGGTGACACTCTTGACCCAAACTGTTATAGACCTATATCCATCCTGCCCTGCCTTTTTAAAGTCTTCGAAAAACAAATTAATAAACAGATCACTGACCATTTCGAATCCCACCGTACCTTCTCCGCTGTGCAATCCGGTTTCCGAGCTGGTCACGGGTGCACCTCAGCCTCGCTCAAGGTACTAAACGATATCATAACCGCCATCGATAAAAGGCAGTACTGTGCAGCCGTCTTCATCGACCTGGCCAAGGCTTTCGACTCTGTCAATCACCGTATTCTTATCGGCAAATTCAACAGCCTTGGTTTCTCAAATGACTGCCTCGCCTGTTTCACCAACTACTTCTCAGACAGAGTTCAGTGTGTCAAATCGGAGGGCCTGTTGTCCGGACCTCTGGCAGTCTCTATGGGGGTACCACAGGGTTCAATTCTCGGGCCGACTCTTTTCTCTGTATATATCAACGATGTCGCTCCTTCCGTGTCCTCCAACTGCTCTTAAACGCTAGTAAAACCAAATGCATGTTTTTCAACCATTCGCTGCCCGCACCTACCCGCCCGACTAGCATCACTACTCTGGACAGTTCTGACTTAGAATACGTGGACAACTACAAATACCTAGGTGTCTGGCTAGACTGTAAACTCTCCTTCCAGACTCATATTAAACATCTCCAATACAAAATAAAATCTAGAATCAGCTTCCTATTTCGCAACAAAACCTCCTTCACTCACGCTGCCAAACATACCTCGTAAAACTGACTATCCTACCCATCCTCAACTTCGGCGATGTCATTTACAAAATATCTTCCAATACTCTACTCAGCAAACTGGATGCAGTCTATCACAGTGCCATCCGTTTTGTCACCAAAGCCCCATATACCACCCACCACTGCGACCTGTATGCTCTAGTTGGCTGGCCCTCGCTACATATTCGTCGCCAGACACACTGGCTCCAAGTCATCTATAAGTCTTTGCTAGGTAAAGCTCCGCCTTATCTCAGCTCACTGGTTACGATAACAACGCCCACCCGTAGAACGCGCTCCAGCAGGTATATCTCAATGGTCATCCCCAAAGCCAACATCTCCTTTGGCCGCCTTTCCTTCCAGTTCTCTGCTGCCAATGACTGGAACAAATTACAAAGCTGGAGACTTATATTTCCCTCACTAACTTTAAACATCAGCTATCTGAGCAGCTAACCGATCGCTGCAGCTGTACATAGCCCATCTGTAATAGCCCACCCAATCTACCTACCTCATCCCCATATTGTTTTATTTACTTTTCTGCTCTTTTGTACACCAGTATTTCTACTTGCACATCATCATCTGCTCATCTATCACTCCAGTGTTAATTTGCTAAACTGTAATTACTTCGCTACTATGGCCTATTTATTGCCTTACCTCCTCACGCCATTTGCACACACTGTAAATATACATTTTTTTTTTTCTATTGTGTTATTGACTGTACGCTTGTTTATTCCATGTGTAACTCTGTGTTGTTGTTTGTGTCGCACTGCTTTGCTTTATCTTGGCCAGGACGCAGTTGTAAATGAGAACTTGTTCTCAACTAGCTTACCTGGTTAAATAAATGTGAAATAAAAAACGTTTAAAAAACTGTAGATCCAACCCCCTCCCCAGTTCCCCAAATGCCCAGCCTTACACTCTCTCTGTGTGTGTGTGTGTGTGTGTGTGTGTGTGTGTGTGTGTGTGTGTGTGTGTGTGTGTGTGTGTGTATATATATATATATATATATATATATATAAAGGGGCCTAGCCAAGTGGTGCTCCAGACTTTGATGTCCCCTGCTCTCATCATCCCCTGCTCTCATCATCCCCAGACAGACAGACAGACAGACAGACGCCCAGGCCCATCCCCCACTAATATACCCATCCAAGCCCCATCCTTTGACCTAAGAGGTATCAGATGCTCAACATGCTCTGCTCACACCTACTGTAATGGTCCTGGACTAAACCACATGAAAACACCACTAGACACTATGGAACACAAAGCTTTTACTATCTCATCCTGGAATATACAAGATCTGAGGTCATCTGCCTTTGGCCTAAAGAGCAGGAACCCAGACTTCATCAAAGAAATTGGAAATACAAACATTGTCATCCTACAAGAAACATGGTATAGAGGAAACGGACCCATTGGTTGCCCTCTAGGTTACGCAGAGCTTGTAGTTGCATCCACCAAACTACAATGTGTGAAACAGGGAAGAGACTCAGGGGGTATGCTAATTTTGAATAGAGCAGGCCTAACACACTCTATTAAATTAGTCAAAACAGGAAAATTTTACATCTGGCTAGAAATTAATAAGGAAATGATCTCAGAGAAATATGTCCTCATGTGTGCTACGTATATTTCCCAATAGAATCCCCATACTTTAAAGATTACAATTTCTGCATCCTAGAAGGGGAGGTCCAAGAGGCTTCTAAACAGCTTCTACCCCCAAGCCATAAGACTACTGAACATCTAATCAAATGTCTACCCAGACTATTTGCATTGCCCTCCCCCCTCTTTTACGCTGCTCCTACTCTCTGTTATTATCTATGCATAAGTCACGTTAATAACTCCACCTACAATTATATATTTCCTCAATTACCTTACTAACCAGTGCCCCTGCACATTGACTCTGTACCGGTACCCCATGTATATAGCCTCGCTATTGTTATTTTACTGCTGCTCTTGAATTATTTGTTACTTTTATTTCTTATTTTCCATTAGGTATTTTTCTTAAACTGCATTGTTGGTTAAAACTTCTTGTCAATAGGGGGTGCTGTTAGCACTTTGTAATAATTACGTTCCCAAATTAAACTGCCTCGTACTCAATTCTTGCTCGTACAATATGCATATTATTATTACTATTGGATAGAAAACACTCTCTAGTTTCTAAAACCGTTTGAATTATATCTGTGAGTGAAACAGAACTGGACTTAGAGCAATTTTCCTATGTGGATGTGAGAATGCAAAATTTTGCTGGCTGTTCTCAGATCAGTTTATTAATTTGCCTGTCTTCTATTGGTTGAGATGCACTGCATACGCCTTCCCCTGGTTGTTAGCGAATAGTGAGACTTGAAATGGAGTCTCTAGGCAGATCTGAAAGGTTATAAATGGCTTGGCAAGGAGGTGTGCGTTCTTTTCCCTCTTCGCTCTGACGCAGAAAGGAGCTTGGCATATCGTACTAGAACCTTCGGTTATAACTCTTAGAAATATCCGGCTGTGTTTTTATTCGATATAGGTGTTAAAGACATCATAATGTTGTTATTTTAAACCGAGTTATATCAGTTTATGTCAGTATATTGCGATTTTCGGATATTTATTAGTGTTGCGTTCCAGGGAGTTGGTGATGTCTGGACCACATGGCTAATGTTTACTGCTAATTGCAACGTTGAAGAGGACATTCTACAACCGAGCAACGATTCTTTTGGACAAAGGACACCTTTCCCAAGATTCTGATGGGAGTTCATCAAAAAGTAAGAACTATTTATGCTGATAATTCGTTGTTCTGTTGAAAAATGTTAAATGCATAAGCCGCCATTCATTTCAGTGTAGCCTCGCTTTAACGCACGCTGTATGTTGTAGTAACGTTAATTTTTAAAATGTAACACAGCGATTGCATTAAGAACTAATTTGTCTTTCATTTGCTGTCCAACTTGTATTTTTTAGTCAAGTTTATGATTATTTATTGATTAGAATAGGTGCCTCTCCAAAGATTTCTCCCGACATTTTCTGGGCAGCTTGGCAACTTTTCTCATTGTATAACCACGATTTGTGCCGCTAAATATGCACATTTTCGAACAAACTCTATATGCATTGTGTAATATGATGTTATAGGCCTGTCATCTGAAGAATTCTGAGAAGGTTAGTGAAAAAATTTATATATTTTGGTGGTTTATACGTTATCGCTATTTTTGGCTTGAATCAATGCTGTTGTGATGTTTGCTATTGTGGTAAGCTAATATAACGCTATATTGTGTTTTCGCTGTAAAACACTTAGAAAATCTGAAACATTGGCTGGATTCACAAGATCTGTGTCTTTCATTTGCTGTACGCTGTGTATTTTTAAGAAATGTTTTATGATGAGTAATTAGGTAATACACGATGGTCTCTGTAGTTATTCTAGTTGCTTTGGTGAGAGTTGTGATGGTGGCTGCAATGGTAAACTATGATTTATACCTGAAATATGCACATTTTTCTAACAAAACATATGCTATACAATAAATATGTTATCAGACTGTCATCTGATGAAGTTGTTTCTTGGTTAGTGGCTATTTATATCTTTATTTGGTCGAATTTGTGATAGCTACTGATGCAGTAAAAAAATAGTGGAGTAAAAAAAGTGGTGTCTTTTGCTAACGTGGTTAGCTAATAGATTTACATATTGTGTCTTCCCTGTAAAACATTTTAAAAATCAGAAATGATGGCTGGATTCACAAGATGTGTATCTTTCATCTGGTGTCTTGGACTTGTGATTTAATGATATTTAGATGCTAGTATTTACTTGTGACGCTATGCTAGGCTATGCTAGTCAGCTTTTTTACTGATGGGGGTGCTCCCGGATCCGGGTTTGGGAGGAATTAGAGGTTAACCTGTTTGGGCTGCAGGGGCAGTATTGAGTAGCCGGATAAAAGGTGCCCATTTCAAACGGCCTCGTACTCAATTCTTGCTCGTACAATATGCATATTATTATTACTATTGGATAGAAAACACTCTCTAGTTTCTAAAACCGTTTGAATTATATCTGTGAGTAAAACAGAACTCATTTTGCAGCAAACTTCCTGACAGGAAGTGGAAAATCTGAAATCGATGCTCTGTTCTAGGGCCTGCCTATAAATGTCCTTGATATATATCAGTATACATGCACTTCATACGTCTTCCACTAGATGTCGACAGGCAGTGAGAGAAGAAATGGAGTGTATAACTTGATCTGGGGTCGAATAAATGTTCTTTGTATGACGTGTCACCAGTTTCCTGTTTTCTGGAGAGCGCGTGAAGGGACCTGGTTTTGCCTTCTGTACAGCTGTCGTTATAGACGACTAATATCTCCGGCTTTGATTTGATTTGATACATGTGACAATATCATCGTAAAGTATGTTTTTTCAATATAGTTTTATTAGATTATTGAAATTTTTTCGGGACGTTAGGCGTGTTGCGTTGTCTGCGTTTGTTCAGGAAGGAGAGCTTCGCGCCACTTTGCTAGCTTTCCGTGCTAATTGACTGGAGAAGAGGACATTCTAAATCCAAACAACGATTGTTCTGGACAAAAGGACCCCTTGTACAACATTCTGATGGAAGGTCGTCAAAAGTAGGACCCATTTTATGATGTTATTTCATATATCTGTCGAACATGTTGTACTAGTAGTTTGCGGCCAGGTTTTGGGCACGCTCTCGCCATAACGTAAACTGCATATCGTAATGAAGTTATTTTTAGAATTCTAACAAGGCGATTGCATTAAGAACTAGTGTATCTATCATTTCCTATACAACATGTATTTTTTAGTTATGTTTATGAATAGTTATTTGGTCAGAATATGTGAGTGTCAGAAAAATATCCGGACGTTGTGGGAAAAAGATGCTACGTTAGCACAATGTATAACTACTGATTTCAGCTCTAAATATGCACATTTTCGAACAAAACATAAGTGTATGTATAACCTGATGTTATAGGACTGTCATCTGATGAAGCTTATCAAGGTTAGTCAAAAATTATATATCTTTTGCTGGTTTGTTACGATCGCTAACTTTTGCTGCTGGGGAATGGCTTGTGTTTCTGGCTATTGTGGTAAGCTAATATAATGCTATATTGTGTTTTCGCTGTAAAACACTTAAGAAATCGGAAATATTGTCTGGAATCACAAGATGCCTGTCTTTCATTTGCTGTACACCATGTATTTTTCAGAAATGTTTTATGATGAGTATTTAGGTATTTGACATTGGTGTCTGTAATTACTCTGGCTGCTTCGGTGCCATTTCTGACGGTAGCTGTGATGGTAGCTGCAATGTAAAACTGATTTATAGCTCAAATATGCACATTTTTCGAACAAAACATAGATTTATTGAATAACATGTTATAAGACTGTCATCTGATGAAGTTGTTTCTTGGTTAGTTTGGTTGGTTCTTGGTTAGTTAGGTTGGTTTTGTGCATGCTACCTGTGCTGTGAAAAATGTCTGTCCTTTTTTGTATTTGGTGGTGAGCTAACATAAATATACGTGGTGTTTTCGCTGTAAAACATTTTAAAAATCGGACATGTTGGCTGGCTAAATATATTTTGAATTTCGCGCCCTGCACTTGAAGTGGCTGTTGTCATATTGTGCCCGGCTTCGGGCTTGCAGCCCAAAGAAGTTAACTTCTTCTGGCTGCAAGCCCGAAGCCGGGCACAATATGACAACAGCCACTTCAAGTGTGAAATTCAAAATATATTTTTTAGAAATATTTAACTTTCACACATTAACAAGTCCAATACAGCATTTGAAAGATAAACATCTTGTGAATCCAGCCAACATGTCCGATTTTTAAAATGTTTTACAGCGAAAACTCCACGTATATTTATGTTAGCTCACCACCAAATACAAAAAAGGACAGACATTTTTCACAGCACAGGTAGCATGCACAAAACCAACCTAACTAACCAAGAACCAACCAAACTAACCAAGAAACAACTTCATCAGATGACAGTCTTATAACATGTTATTCAATAAATCTATGTTTTGTTCGAAAAATGTGCATATTTGAGCTATAAATCAGTTTTACATTGCAGCTACCATCACAGCTACCGTCAGAAATGGCACCGAAGCAGCCAGAGTAATTACAGACACCAACGTCAAATACCTAAATACTCATCATAAAACATTTCTGAAAAATACATGGTGTACAGCAAATGAAAGACAGGCATCTTGTGATTCCAGACAATATTTCCGATTTCTTAAGTGTTTTACAGCGAAAACACAATATAGCATTATATTAGCTTACCACAATAGCCAGAAACACAAGCCATTCCCCAGCAGCAAAAGTTAGCGATCGTAACAAACCAGCAAAAGATATATAATTTTTGACTAACCTTGATAAGCTTCATCAGATGACAGTCCTATAACATCAGGTTATACATACACTTATGTTTTGTTCGAAAATGTGCATATTTAGAGCTGAAATCAGTGGTTATACATTGTGCTAACGTAGCATCTTTTTCCCAGAATGTGCGGATATTTTTCTGACACTCACATATTCTGACCAAATAACTATACATAAACGTTACTAAAAAATACATGTTGTATAGGAAATGATAGATACACTAGTTCTTAATGCAATCGCCGTGTTAGAATTCTAAAAATAACTTCATTACGACATCCAGCTTAGTTATAGCGAGAGAGTGCCCAAACTCTGGGCGCAAACTACTAGTACAACATGTTCGACAGATATATGAAATAGCATCATAAAATGGGTCCTACTTTTGACGATCTTCCATCAGAATGTTGTACAAGGGGTCCTTTGTCGGGAACAATCGTTGTTTGGATTTAGAATGTCCTCTTCTCCAGTCAATTAGCACGGAAAGCTAGCAAAGTGGCGCTAAGCTCTCCTTCCTGAACAAAGGCACACAACGCAACACGCCTAACGTCCCGAAAAAATTTCAATAATCTAATAAAACTATATTGAAAAAACATACTTTACGATGATATTGTCACATGTATCAAATAAAATCAAAGCCGGAGATATTAGTCGTCTATAACAACAGCTTATCAGAAGGCAAAACCAGGTCCCTTCACGCGCTCTCCAGAAAACAGGAAACTGGTGACACGTCATACAAAGAGCTTTTATTCGACCCCAGATCAAGTTATACACTCCATTTCTTCTCTCACTGCCTGTCGACATCTAGTGGAAGACGTATGAAGTGCATGTATTCTAATAAATATCAAGGACATTTATAGGCAGGCCCTAGAACAGAGCATCGATTTCAGATTTTCCACTTCCTGTCAGGAAGTTTGCTGCAAAATGAGTTCTGTTTTACTCACAGATATAATTCAAACGGTTTTAGAAACGAGAGAGTGTTTTCTATCCAATAGTAATAATAATATGCATATTGTACGAGCAAGAATTGAGTACGAGGCCGTTTGAAATGGGCACCTTTTATCCAGGCTACTCAATACTGCCCCTGCAGCCCAAAGAGGTTAACAACAATGACAAATGGTTTGATGAAGAATGCAAAAACCTAAGAAAGAAATTGAGAAACCTATCCAACCAAAAACATAGAGACTCAGAACACCTGAGCCTTCGCCTTCACTATGGTGAATCACTAAAACAATACAGAAATACACTACGGAAACAGAAGGAACAACACGTCAGAAATCAGCTCAATGTAATGAAGAATCCATAGAATCTAACAGCCTCAGCTCTGGCATCTTCCCCAATATTTGAAACCAAGGACTGATAACCCCAACCCCAAATTTGACCCCAATAACTACCATGGGATATGCGTCAACAGCAACCTTGGGAAAATCCTCTGCATTATCATTAACAGCAGACTCGTACATTTCCTCAGTGAAAATAATGTACTGATCAAATGTCAAATTGGCTTTTTATCAAATTACCTTATGACAGACCACATATTCACCCTGCACACATTAATTGTCAAAACAAACAAACCAAAATGAAGGCAAAGTCTTTTCATGCTTTGTTGACTTCAAAAAAGCTTTTGACTCAATTTGGCATGAGGGTCTGCTATACAAATTGATGGAAAGTGGTGTTGGGGGAAAAACATTCGACATTATAAAATCCATGTACACAAACAACAAGTGTGCAGTTAAAATTAGCAAAAATACACACATTTCTTTCCACAGAGCCGTGTGGTGAGACAGGGATGCAACTTAATAAAGCCCATCCCTCTTCAACATATATATCAACAAATTGGCGAGGGCACTAGAACAGTCTGCAGCACCCGACCTCACACTACTAGAATCTGAAGTCAAATGTCTACTGTTTACTGATTATCTGGTGCAACCAAGGGGGGCCTACAGCACCTAGATCAACTGCACAGATTCTGTCAGACCTGGTCCCTGACAGCAAATCTCAGTAAGACTAAAAATAATGGTGTCAAAAAAAAGGTCCAGCTGCAGGACCACAAATAAAATTCCATATAGAGCACAAAAAAACTATATATTCCTTGGCCTAAACATCAGCGCCACAGGTAACTTCCACAAAGCTGTGAACAATCTGAGAGACAAGGCAAGAAGGGCCTTCTATGCCATCAAAAGGAACATAACACTTGACATCCCAATTATTATTGTTTAACCTGTTAGGCGGGCTGTCCCGACATCGGTACACACCCCCCACCCCCCCCACACTGATTAGGATCGCTAGCATAGCGTCACAATTAAATAGTAGCATCTAAATATCATTAAATCACAAGTCCAAGACACTAAATGAAAGATACAGATCTTGTGAATAAAGCCACCATTTCAGATTTTTAAAATGTTTTACAGGGAAGACAAAATATGTAAATCTATTAGCTAACCATGTTAGCAAAAGACACCACTTTTCTTTGTCCACCATTTTTTCTCAACACCAGTAGCTATCACCAATTCGGCTAAACTAAGATATTGATAGCCACTAACCAAGAAAAAACCTCATCAGATGACAGTCTGATAACATATTTATTGTATAGGATAGGTTTTGTTAGAAAAATGTGCATATTTCAGGTATAAATCATAGTTTACAATTGCACCCACCATCACAAATCGACTAGAATAAATACACAGAGCAACGTGTATTACCAATTTACTCATCATAAAACATTTCTTAAAAATACACAGCACATAGCAATGGAAAGACACAGATCTTGTGAATTCAGACAATATTTCAGATGTTCTAAGTGTTTTACAGCGAAAACACAATAAATCGTTATATTAGCATACCACATGTGCAAACGTTACCAGAGCATCGATTCAAGCCAAAGAGAGCGATAACGTAATCATCGCCAAAATATATTAATTTTTTCACTAACCTTCTCAGAATTCTTCCGATGACACTCCTGTAACATCATATTACAACATACATATAGAGTTTGTTCGAAAATGTGCATATTTAGCCATAAAAAACCGTGGTTATACAATGAAAATAGTAGCAAAACATGCCTGAAAATGTCGGTCGCCATCTTTCAGAGTGATCTAGTTTAATCAATAGCTAATCATATACTTGACTAAAAAATACAGGGTTGACAGGAATCGAAAGACAAATTAGTTCTTTATGCAATCGCTGATTTACATTTCTAAAATTATCCTTACTGTGCAATACAGGGTTCGCCAAGCGAAGCTATAGCAAACAAGATGGCGGAACGTGCGTTTAACATTTTTCTACAGAACAACGATTTATCATCTTAAATATTTCTTACTATGAGGTGATCTTCCATCAGTATCTTGGGCAATGTATCCTTTCTTGGGTCTAATCTTCTTTTGGTCGAAAGATGTCCTCTGTCCGTCGAAATGCCCACTAACGTTCGACCGGGACCCCGAAACGTGCCCAAAGCTTCAAAGAGCATCACATAGAACTTCCTCAAAATCGCACTAAACGGATATAAATTGCTATAAAACGGTTTAAATTAACTAACGTATGATGTTTTTAACACCTATAACGGGTAAAAACATGACCGGCGCTATATTACTGGCTAAACAAAGGCTTGGAAAAAGCCAAGTCCGACGTCCTTCTTGCGTTGAGCGCAGGGTCCAAAAGAACGCTACTTCCGGTATTTGGTCATTTATAGAGGCACTGATTGCGCAATCGACTCCATTCAAATTGTCACCACTTACTGACATCTAGAGCAAGAATTGAGTACGAGGCCGTTTGAAATGGGCACGATTTAGCTGGCTACTCAGTAACGCCCCCTGCAGCCATAAGAAGTTAATTCACTTTTGTTTATCCATTTCACTTACTTTGGCAATGTTAAAATATGTTTACCATGCCAATAAAGCTGTGGTCTTACCTTGGTGGATGTCAAAGGAGGAGGCTGGGTGAGTCTGTCTATGACGAGCTGCAGTGTTTCTGGGTTGGTGTTGAGGGTTTCAGCCAGGGCCTCCAAACATTGATGTTTCAAAATGGCTTCCACACACTGTCTGAGCTCTGACCGGCCCATCTGGTCCACACTACCCCCTACCAGGTACGGGAAATGGGGAGGAGTGACAGGGGAGTCAGACACAGCACCAGGGACAGACTGGTGCATCAGCTAAAAACAAACAACACAGAGACACACAAGAGACAGACCTTAGTTGTCACGCCCTGACCGTAGATTGCTTTGTATGTTTCTATTTTTTGTTTGGTCAGGGTGTGATGTGGGTGGGCATTCTATGTTTGTATGTCTAGGTTTTGTATTTCTATGTTTTGGCCGGGTATGGTTCTTAATCAGGGACAGCTGTCTTTCGTTGTCTCTGATTGAGAACCATACTTAGGTAGCCTGTTTTCCCACTGTTAATTGTGGGTGGTTATTTTCTGTTTAGTGTTGGTTGCACCTTGCAGAACTGTTTCGGCTATTATTTTTGTTATTTTGTATTCAGTGTTCAGGCAGTTAAGAGAATAAAGATGTACACGTACCCCGCTGCATTTTGGTCTGACGATTCCTCTTCTACTTCCGATGAATGTCGTGACATTAGTACTGATCTGGTGCCCTGTCTGCCTGCCTAGCTGAGGAGCTGGAGTTGTGTAGGGAGACTGGCAGACCCCACAAAAATGCTAATATAGGTATCATTACTTGCATGGGATTTGTGCCACAAAAGCTAAAACATAATTTGGAAACAGTGCAAGCGAAAGTAAACCAAACTAAACCAAAGCTGTCAAACCTTGTCCATAGACTACTTACAGGCTAAGGAAACCAATATTACATTTTGTAATTTGGGTGAACTATTCCTTTAACCGAACTCCATCCATCCTCTTTCCGGCTCTCTCTGTCCTTGCAGGCCAGCCCACACACAGGTGGGGTAGGAGTTCGTTTTTTCATGGTCCCTGGCCGACTGACAGAGGCCTCAGGGTGAATGGGAGGAGGAGAGGGGGGAGAGTGAGAGAGGGGGGTTGAGGTGTGAGAATAATTATGCCCTAAATCTCTGGTTTCAGAGTATCAGCTCACACTCTCCCTGTTCATAAGTGCACACTGCGGGATCGTCACCTCTCACCTCTCCATAAATCACCTCTGTCTACAGGGGCCGATAAACACCATTGCTACCGAGACCTGGGAGCCCGCCCCTGCTCAACCTGGACTGGAGCACTCAGCCACCAGTCATCTGATTGGTTAGGCCTCAATTCACCAGCAAGTAGGATGGAGGCCCATCCTACTTTCTGAACAGCGACTCATCACTCAATGAATGAGCAGCCATTTATATCTGACCATCACATAACATAATAGAAACCATCAGACACAATCAGAATGACTCTAGTACTATAAAGTATGTGTCAAGTAAATGACTAACAGGTACACATCCTGTGAATCTAGAATCTCAATTATTTTTAAATCGCTCACACCGTGTATTGTAGATAGAGAGCAGACAGCCAACAGACAGCAAGCCCAAAGGGATGGGGTCAGGCTGGCTGAGGTGCCTGTAGGAATGCAAGGGTCTGAAGGTTCTATAGGGGGGTTGTGGAGGGGGGGGGGGGGGGGGGGTCACAGCAGGAATCCAGGCCACAGCTGAGGTCAGGAGGACCTGCTGGTGATGGATGTCCGTCTGTCTGTTGCCGTAGCACCCTGACGCCAGCCACCCAGCCACTGCAGCAGCTGCTGTCCTCCCTGTGACTGACAGAGCAGGTGGGCCTAGACCACACCCACTTCCTGTAGCTGCCCCAGAGGACAACTGCTGCTGCTGGACACGCACAATTATACTGTACACACAGAATACACTCTGTACACACAGAATACACTCTGTACACACAGAATACACTCTGTACACACAGAATACACTTGTAATACACACACATTCATACTGTACACACAGAATACACTTGTAATACACACACATTCATACTGTACACACAGAATACACTTGTAATACACACACATTCATACTGTACACACAGAATACACTCTTAGTAATACACACACAGACACATGCTTGCACACACTTCACAGACTGACACACACTTCACAGACTGACACACACAAACACACACACACACACACACACACGCGCGTTGGGTTGTAAAGTGCCGTTGACAGTAGAAACTTTGGAGATGTAACTAGACTGGTTGTGTACAAACTGTCTCTGCCAGCCCCCCTCACCTCTTGACCCTCGCTCTCAGGCCCCCAGCATGTCTCTCCACTGAGATGGTGTCCTTACACTGTGACCCTGGCTAGAGCACTCCTCAACTATCCAGACCCTCCACTGGCCCTAAGAACTAACCCTCTGCTAGGATCCTATGACACTGAGAAAGCCAGACACAGGAATAGAATACTTCCTAATACATACTGAACTCACACAGTCAGTCAGTCACTAACCATAAGACAGTAACCATCAGTCAGTCAGTCATTAACCATAAGACAGTAACCATCAGTCAGTCAGTAACCATAAGACAGTAACCATCAGTCAGTCAGTAATCATCAGTCAGTCAGTCATTAACCATAAGACAGTAACCATCAGTCAGTCAGTCATTAACCATAAGACAGTAACCATCAGTCAGTCAGTCAGTCAGTCAGTAACCATCAGTCAGTCAGTCAGTAACTGTCAGTCAGTCAGTCAGTCAGTCAGTCAGTCAGTCAGTAACCATCAGTCAGTCAGTCAGTAACCATCAGTCAGTCAGTGAGTAACCATAAGACAGTAACCATCAGTCAGTCAGTCAGTAATCATCAGTCAGTCAGTCGGTAACCATCAGTCAGTCAGTAACTATCAGTCAGACAGTAACCATCAGTCAGTCAGACAGTAATCATAAGACAGTAACCATCAGTCAGTCAGTCAGTCAGTCAGTAACCATCAGTCAGTCAGTAACTATCAGTCAGTCAGTAACCATCAGTCAGACAGTCAGTAACCATCAGTCAGTCAGTCAGTAACCATCAGTCAGACAGTCAGTAACCATCAGTCAGTCAGTCAGTCAGTAACCATCAGTCAGTCAGTCAGTCAGTAACCATCATACAGTAACATCAGTCAGTCAGTCAGTAACCATCAGTCAGTCAGTCAGTAACCATAAGACAGTAACCATCAGTCAGTCAGTCAGTATCCAACAGTCAGTCAGTCAGTCAGTAACCATAAGACAGTAACCATCAGTCAGTCAGTAACCATCAGTCAGTCAGTAACCATCAGTCAGTTCAGTCAGTAACCATAAGACAGTAACCATCAGTCAGTCAGTCAGTAACCATCAGCCAGTCAGTCAGTCAGTAACCATCAGTCAGTCAGTAACCATCAGTCAGTCAGTAACCATCAGTCAGTCAGTCAGTAACCATCAGTCAGTCAGTAACCATCAGTCAGTCAGTAACCATCACACTCAGCTCACCACCAAGGTAAAGCAAACAGAGTGAAGCAGTAAGAGACTGGGCTCCATGTTGGCTCTTCTAGCTGGCTGGTGACTTCCAGTCAGTCAGTCAGTAACCATCAGTCAGTCAGTCAGTCAGTAACCATCAGTCAGTCAGTCAGTAACCATCAGTCAGTCAGTCAGTAACCATCAGTCAGTCAGTCAGTAACCATCAGTCAGTCAGTCAGTAAGCATCAGTCAGTCAGTAACCATCACACTCAGCTCACCACCAAGGTAAAGCAAACAGAGTGAAGCAGTAAGAGACTGGGCTCCATGTTGGCTCTTCTAGCTGGCTGGTGACTTCCAGTCAGTCAGTCAGTAACCATCAGTCAGTCAGTCAGTCAGTAACCATCAGTCAGTCAGTCAGTAACCATCAGCCAGTCAGTCAGTCAGTAACCATCAGTCAGTCAGTCAGTCAGTAACCATCAGCCAGTCAGTCAGTCAGTAACCATCAGTCAGTCAGTCAGTAACCATCAGTCAGTCAGTCAGTAACCATCAGCCAGTCAGTCAGTCAGTAACCATCACACTCAGCTCACCACCAAGGTAAAGCAAACAGAGTGAAGCAGTAAGAGACTGGGCTCCATGTTGGCTCTTCTAGCTGGCTGGTGACTTCCAGTCAGTCAGTCAGTAACCATCAGTCAGTCAGTCAGTCAGTAACCATCAGTCAGTCAGTCAGTAACCATCAGCCAGTCAGTCAGTCAGTAACCATCAGTCAGTCAGTCAGTAACCATCAGTCAGTCAGTCAGTAACCATCAGTCAGTCAGTAACCATCAGCCAGTCAGTCAGTCAGTAACCATCAGTCAGTCAGTCAGTCAGTAACCATCAGTCAGTCAGTCAGTAACCATCAGTCAGTCAGTCAGTAACCATCAGTCAGTCAGTCAGTCAGTAACCATCAGTCAGTCAGTCAGTAAGCATCAGTCAGTCAGTAACCATCAGCCAGTCAGTAACCATCAGTCAGTCAGTCAGTAAGCATCAGTCAGTCAGTAACCATCAGTCAGTCAGTCAGTAAGCATCAGTCAGTCAGTAAGCATCAGTCAGTCAGTAACCATCAGCCAGTCAGTCAGTCAGTAACCATCAGTCAGTCAGTCAGTAACCATCAGTCAGTCAGTAAGCATCAGTCAGTCAGTAACCATCACACTCAGCTCACCACCAAGGTAAAGCAAACAGAGTGAAGCAGTAAGAGACTGGGCTCCATGTTGGCTCTTCTAGCTGGCTGGTGACTTCCAGTCAGTCAGTCAGTAACCATCAGTCAGTCAGTCAGTAACCATCAGTCAGTCAGTCAGTAACCATCAGCCAGTCAGTCAGTAACCATCAGTCAGTCAGTCAGTCAGTAACCATCAGTCAGTCAGTCAGTAACCATCAGTCAGTCAGTCAGTAACCATCAGCCAGTCAGTCAGTCAGTAACCATCAGTCAGTCAGTAACCATCAGTCAGTCAGTAACCATCAGTCAGTCAGTAACCATCAGTCAGTCAGTCAGTCAGTAACCATCAGTCAGTCAGTCAGTCAGTAACCATCAGTCAGTCAGTCAGTAACCATCAGTCAGTCAGTCAGTCAGTAACCATCAGTCAGTCAGTCAGTAACCATCAGCCAGTCAGTCAGTGAGTAACCATCAGTCAGTCAGCCAGTAACCATCAGCCAGTCAGTCAGTCAGTAACCATCAGTCAGTCAGTCAGTCAGTCAGTAACCATCAGTCAGTCAGCCAGTAACCATCAGTCAGTCAGTCAGTAACCATCAGTCAGTCAGTCAGTAAGCATCAGTCAGTCAGTAACCATCACACTCAGCTCACCACCAAGGTAAAGCAAACAGAGTGAAGCAGTAAGAGACTGGGCTCCATGTTGGCTCTTCTAGCTGGCTGGTGACTTCCAGTCAGTCAGTCAGTAACCATCAGTCAGTCAGTCAGTAACCATCAGTCAGTCAGTCAGTCAGTAACCATCAGTCAGTCAGTCAGTAACCATCAGCCAGTCAGTCAGTCAGTAACCATCAGTCAGTCAGTCAGTCAGTAACCATCAGCCAGTCAGTCAGTCAGTAACCATCAGTCAGTCAGTCAGTCAGTAACCATCAGTCAGTCAGTCAGTCAGTCAGTAACCATCAGCCAGTCAGTCAGTCAGTAACCATCAGTCAGTCAGTCAGTCAGTAACCATCAGCCAGTCAGTCAGTCAGTAACCATCAGTCAGTCAGTCAGTCAGTAACCATAAGCCAGTCAGTCAGTCAGTAACCATCAGTCAGTCAGTCAGTAACCATCAGTCAGTCAGTCAGTCAGTAACCATCAGTCAGTCAGTCAGTCAGTAACCATCAGTCAGTCAGTCAGTCAGTAACCATCAGTCAGTCAGTCAGTCAGTAACCATCAGTCAGTCAGTCAGTAAGCATCAGTCAGTCAGTAACCATCACACTCAGCTCACCACCAAGGTAAAGCAAACAGAGTGAAGCAGTAAGAGACTGGGCTCCATGTTGGCTCTTCTAGCTGGCTGGTGACTTCCAGTCAGTCAGTCAGTAACCATCAGTCAGTCAGTCAGTCAGTAACCATCAGTCAGTCAGTCAGTAACCATCAGTCAGTCAGTCAGTCAGTAACCATAACACTCAGCTCACCACCAAGGTAAAGCAAACAGAGTGAAGCAGTAAGAGACTGGGCTCCATGTTGGCTCTTCTAGCTGGCTGGTGACTTCCAGTCAGTCAGTCAGTAACCATCAGTCAGTCAGTCAGTCAGTCAGTCAGTAACCATCAGTCAGTCAGTCAGTAACCATCAGCCAGTCAGTCAGTCAGTAACCATCAGTCAGTCAGTCAGTAACCATCAGTCAGTCAGTTAGTAACCATCAGTCAGTCAGTCAGTCAGTAACCATCAGTCAGTCAGTCAGTCAGTAACCATCACACTCAGCTCACTACCAAGGTAAAGCAAACAGAGTGAAGCAGTAAGAGACTGGGCTCCATGTTGGCTCTTCTAGCTGGCTGGTGACTTCCAGTCAGTCAGTCAGTAACCATCAGTCAGTCAGTCAGTCAGTAACCATCAGTCAGTCAGTCAGTAACCATCAGCCAGTCAGTCAGTCAGTAACCATCAGTCAGTCAGTCAGTCAGTAACCATCAGCCAGTCAGTCAGTCAGTAACCATCAGTCAGTCAGTCAGTCAGTAAGCATCAGTCAATCAGTAACCATCACACTCAGCTCACCACCAAGGTAAAGCAAACAGAGTGAAGCAGTAAGAGACTGGGCTCCATGTTGGCTCTTCTAGCTGGCTGGTGACTTCCAGTCAGTCAGTCAGTAACCATCAGTCAGTCAGTCAGTCAGTAACCATCAGTCAGTCAGTCAGTAACCATCAGTCAGTCAGTCAGTCAGTAACCATCAGTCAGTCAGTCAGTCAGTAACCATCAGTCAGTCAGTCAGTCAGTAACCATCAGTCAGTCAGTCAGTAACCATCAGCCAGTCAGTCAGTCAGTAACCATCAGTCAGTCAGTCAGTAACCATCAGCCAGTCAGTCAGTCAGTAACCATCAGTCAGTCAGTCAGTCAGTAACCATCAGTCAGTCAGCCAGTAACCATCACACTCAGCTCACCACCAAGGTAAAGCAAACAGAGTGAAGCAGTAAGAGACTGGGCTCCATGTTGGCTCTTCTAGCTGGCTGGTGACTTCCAGTCAGTCAGTCAGTAACCATCAGTCAGTCAGTCAGTCAGTAACCATCAGTCAGTCAGTCAGTAACCATCAGTCAGTCAGTCAGTCAGTAACCATCAGTCAGTCAGTCAGTCAGTCAGTAACCATCAGTCAGTCAGTCAGTCAGTAACCATCAGTCAGTCAGTCAGTCAGTAACCATCAGTCAGTCAGTCAGTCAGTAACCATCAGTCAGTCAGTCAGTAACCATCAGTCAGTCAGTCAGTAACCATCAGTCAGTCAGTCAGTCAGTAACCATCAGTCAGTCAGTCAGTCAGTCAGTAACCATCAGTAAGCATCAGTCAGTCAGTAACCATAACACTCAGCTCACCACCAAGGTAAAGCAAACAGAGTGAAGCAGTAAGAGACTGGGCTCCATGTTGGCTCTTCTAGCTGGCTGGTGACTTCCAGTCAGTCAGTCAGTAACCATCAGTCAGTCAGTCAGTCAGTAACCATCAGTCAGTCAGTAACCATCAGTCAGTCAGTCAGTCAGTAACCATCAGTCAGTCAGTCAGTCAGTAACCATCAGCCAGTCAGTCAGTCAGTAACCATCAGTCAGTCAGTCAGTAACCATCAGTCAGTCAGTCAGTCAGTAACCATCAGTCAGTCAGTCAGTCAGTAACCATCAGTCAGTCAGTCAGTCAGTAACCATCAGTCAGTCAGTCAGTAACCATCAGTCAGTCAGTAACCATCACACTCAGCTCACCACCAAGGTAAAGCAAACAGAGTGAAGCAGTGAGAGACTGGGCTCCATGTTGGCTCTTCTAGCTGGCTGGTGACTTCCAGTCAGTCAGTCAGTAACCATCAGTCAGTCAGTCAGTCAGTAACCATCAGTCAGTCAGTCAGTCAGTAACCATCAGCCAGTCAGTCAGTCAGTAACCATCAGTCAGTCAGTCAGTCAGTAACCATCAGTCAGTCAGTCAGTCAGTAACCATCAGTCAGTCAGTCAGTCAGTAACCATCAGCCAGTCAGTCAGTAACCATCAGTCAGTCAGTCAGTCAGTAACCATCAGCCAGTCAGTCAGTCAGTAACCATCAGTCAGTCAGTCAGTAACCATCAGCCAGTCAGTCAGTCAGTAACCATCAGTCAGTCAGTCAGTCAGCAACCATCAGCCAGTCAGTCAGTCAGTAACCATCATTCAGTCAGTCAGTAACCATCAGTCAGTCAGTCAGTAACCATCAGTCCGTCAGTAAGCATCAGTCAGTCAGTAACCATCAGTCAGTCAGTAACCATCAGCCAGTCAGTAAGCATCAGTCAGTCAGTAACCATCAGTCAGTCAGTAAGCATCAGTCAGTCAGTAACCATCAGTCAGTCAGTAACCATCAGTCAGTCAGTCAGTAACCATCAGTCAGTCAATAACCATCAGTCAGTCAGTAAGCATCAGTCAGTCAGTAACCATCAGCCAGTCAGTCAGTCAGTAACCATCAGTCAGTCAGTCAGTAACCATCAGTCAGTCAGTAAGCATCAGTCAGTCAGTAACCATCAGTCAGTCAGTCAGTCAGTAACCATCAGTCAGTCAGTCAGTCAGTAACCATCAGTCAGTCAGTCAGTAACCATCAGTCAGTCAGTCAGTCAGTAACCATCAGTCAGTCAGTCAGTAACCATCAGTAAGCATCAGTCAGTCAGTAACCATCACACTCAGCTCACCACCAAGGTAAAGCAAACAGAGTGAAGCAGTAACAGACTGGGCTCCATGTTGGCTCTTCTAGCTGGCTGGTGACTTCCAGTCAGTCAGTCAGTAACCATAAGCCAGTCAGTCAGTCAGTAACCATCAGTCAGTCAGTCAGTAACCATCAGTCAGTCAGTCAGTCAGTAACCATCAGTCAGTCAGTCAGTCAGTAACCATCAGTCAGTCAGTCAGTCAGTAACCATCAGTCAGTCAGTCAGTCAGTAACCATCAGTCAGTCAGTCAGTAAGCATCAGTCAGTCAGTAACCATCACACTCAGCTCACCACCAAGGTAAAGCAAACAGAGTGAAGCAGTAAGAGACTGGGCTCCATGTTGGCTCTTCTAGCTGGCTGGTGACTTCCAGTCAGTCAGTCAGTAACCATCAGTCAGTCAGTCAGTCAGTAACCATCAGTCAGTCAGTCAGTAACCATCAGTCAGTCAGTCAGTCAGTAACCATAACACTCAGCTCACCACCAAGGTAAAGCAAACAGAGTGAAGCAGTAAGAGACTGGGCTCCATGTTGGCTCTTCTAGCTGGCTGGTGACTTCCAGTCAGTCAGTCAGTAACCATCAGTCAGTCAGTCAGTCAGTCAGTCAGTAACCATCAGTCAGTCAGTCAGTAACCATCAGCCAGTCAGTCAGTCAGTAACCATCAGTCAGTCAGTCAGTAACCATCAGTCAGTCAGTTAGTAACCATCAGTCAGTCAGTCAGTCAGTAACCATCAGTCAGTCAGTCAGTCAGTAACCATCACACTCAGCTCACTACCAAGGTAAAGCAAACAGAGTGAAGCAGTAAGAGACTGGGCTCCATGTTGGCTCTTCTAGCTGGCTGGTGACTTCCAGTCAGTCAGTCAGTAACCATCAGTCAGTCAGTCAGTCAGTAACCATCAGTCAGTCAGTCAGTAACCATCAGCCAGTCAGTCAGTCAGTAACCATCAGTCAGTCAGTCAGTCAGTAACCATCAGCCAGTCAGTCAGTCAGTAACCATCAGTCAGTCAGTCAGTCAGTAAGCATCAGTCAATCAGTAACCATCACACTCAGCTCACCACCAAGGTAAAGCAAACAGAGTGAAGCAGTAAGAGACTGGGCTCCATGTTGGCTCTTCTAGCTGGCTGGTGACTTCCAGTCAGTCAGTCAGTAACCATCAGTCAGTCAGTCAGTCAGTAACCATCAGTCAGTCAGTCAGTAACCATCAGTCAGTCAGTCAGTCAGTAACCATCAGTCAGTCAGTCAGTCAGTAACCATCAGTCAGTCAGTCAGTCAGTAACCATCAGTCAGTCAGTCAGTAACCATCAGCCAGTCAGTCAGTCAGTAACCATCAGTCAGTCAGTCAGTAACCATCAGCCAGTCAGTCAGTCAGTAACCATCAGTCAGTCAGTCAGTCAGTAACCATCAGTCAGTCAGCCAGTAACCATCACACTCAGCTCACCACCAAGGTAAAGCAAACAGAGTGAAGCAGTAAGAGACTGGGCTCCATGTTGGCTCTTCTAGCTGGCTGGTGACTTCCAGTCAGTCAGTCAGTAACCATCAGTCAGTCAGTCAGTCAGTAACCATCAGTCAGTCAGTCAGTAACCATCAGTCAGTCAGTCAGTCAGTAACCATCAGTCAGTCAGTCAGTCAGTCAGTAACCATCAGTCAGTCAGTCAGTCAGTAACCATCAGTCAGTCAGTCAGTCAGTAACCATCAGTCAGTCAGTCAGTAACCATCAGTCAGTCAGTCAGTAACCATCAGTCAGTCAGTCAGTCAGTAACCATCAGTCAGTCAGTCAGTCAGTCAGTAACCATCAGTAAGCATCAGTCAGTCAGTAACCATAACACTCAGCTCACCACCAAGGTAAAGCAAACAGAGTGAAGCAGTAAGAGACTGGGCTCCATGTTGGCTCTTCTAGCTGGCTGGTGACTTCCAGTCAGTCAGTCAGTAACCATCAGTCAGTCAGTCAGTCAGTAACCATCAGTCAGTCAGTAACCATCAGTCAGTCAGTCAGTCAGTAACCATCAGTCAGTCAGTCAGTCAGTAACCATCAGCCAGTCAGTCAGTCAGTAACCATCAGTCAGTCAGTCAGTAACCATCAGTCAGTCAGTCAGTCAGTAACCATCAGTCAGTCAGTCAGTCAGTAACCATCAGTCAGTCAGTCAGTCAGTAACCATCAGTCAGTCAGTCAGTAACCATCAGTCAGTCAGTAACCATCACACTCAGCTCACCACCAAGGTAAAGCAAACAGAGTGAAGCAGTGAGAGACTGGGCTCCATGTTGGCTCTTCTAGCTGGCTGGTGACTTCCAGTCAGTCAGTCAGTAACCATCAGTCAGTCAGTCAGTCAGTAACCATCAGTCAGTCAGTCAGTCAGTAACCATCAGCCAGTCAGTCAGTCAGTAACCATCAGTCAGTCAGTCAGTCAGTAACCATCAGCCAGTCAGTCAGTCAGTAACCATCAGTCAGTCAGTCAGTAACCATCAGCCAGTCAGTCAGTCAGTAACCATCAGTCAGTCAGTCAGTCAGCAACCATCAGCCAGTCAGTCAGTCAGTAACCATCATTCAGTCAGTCAGTAACCATCAGTCAGTCAGTCAGTAACCATCAGTCCGTCAGTAAGCATCAGTCAGTCAGTAACCATCAGTCAGTCAGTAACCATCAGCCAGTCAGTAAGCATCAGTCAGTCAGTAACCATCAGTCAGTCAGTAAGCATCAGTCAGTCAGTAACCATCAGTCAGTCAGTAACCATCAGTCAGTCAGTCAGTAACCATCAGTCAGTCAATAACCATCAGTCAGTCAGTAAGCATCAGTCAGTCAGTAACCATCAGCCAGTCAGTCAGTCAGTAACCATCAGTCAGTCAGTCAGTAACCATCAGTCAGTCAGTAAGCATCAGTCAGTCAGTAACCATCAGTCAGTCAGTCAGTCAGTAACCATCAGTCAGTCAGTCAGTCAGTAACCATCAGTCAGTCAGTCAGTAACCATCAGTCAGTCAGTCAGTCAGTAACCATCAGTCAGTCAGTCAGTAACCATCAGTAAGCATCAGTCAGTCAGTAACCATCACACTCAGCTCACCACCAAGGTAAAGCAAACAGAGTGAAGCAGTAACAGACTGGGCTCCATGTTGGCTCTTCTAGCTGGCTGGTGACTTCCAGTCAGTCAGTCAGTAACCATCAGTCAGTCAGTCAGTCAGTAACCATCAGTCAGTCAGTCAGTAACCATCAGTCAGTCAGTCAGTCAGTAACCATCAGTCAGTCAGTCAGTCAGTAACCATCAGCCAGTCAGTCAGTCAGTAACCATCAGTCAGTCAGTCAGTCAGTCAGTAACCATCAGCCAGTCAGTCAGTCAGTAACCATCACACTCAGCTCACCACCAAGGTAAAGCAAACAGAGTGAAGCAGTAAGAGACTGGGCTCCATGTTGGCTCTTCTAGCTGGCTGGTGACTTCCAGTCAGTCAGTCAGTAACCATCAGTCAGTCAGTCAGTCAGTAATCATCAGTCAGTCAGTCAGTAACCATCAGTCAGTCAGTCAGTCAGTAACCATCAGTCAGTCAGTCAGTAACCATCAGTCAGTCAGTCAGTAACCATCAGTCAGTCAGTCAGTAACCATCAGTCAGTCAGTAACCATCAGTCAGTCAGTAAGCATCAGTCAGTCAGTAACCATCAGCCAGTCAGTCAGTCAGTAACCATCAGTCAGTCAGTCAGTAACCATCAGTCAGTCAGTAAGCATCAGTCAGTCAGTAACCATCAGTCAGTCAGTCAGTCAGTAACCATCAGTCAGTCAGTCAGTCAGTAACCATCAGTCAGTCAGTCAGTAACCATCAGTCAGTCAGTCAGTCAGTAACCATCAGTCAGTCAGTCAGTCAGTAACCATCAGTCAGTCAGTCAGTCAGTAACCATCAGCCAGTCAGTCAGTCAGTAACCATCAGTCAGTCAGTCAGTCAGTAACCATCAGCCAGTCAGTCAGTAACCATCAGCCAGTCAGTCAGTCAGTAACCATCAGTCAGTCAGTCAGTCAGTAACCATCAGTCAGTCAGTCAGTAACCATCAGTCAGTCAGTCAGTAACCATCAGTCAGTCAGTCAGTCAGTAACCATCAGTCAGTCAGTCAGTCAGTAAGCATCAGTCAGTCAGTAACCATCACACTCAGCTCACCACCAAGGTAAAGCAAACAGAGTGAAGCAGTAAGAGACTGGGCTCCATGTTGGCTCTTCTAGCTGGCTGGTGACTTCCAGTCAGTCAGTCAGTAACCATCAGTCAGTCAGTCAGTCAGTAACCATCAGCCAGTCAGTCAGTCAGTAACCATCAGTCAGTCAGTCAGTCAGTAACCATCAGCCAGTCAGTCAGTCAGTAACCATCAGTCAGTCAGTCAGTAACCATCAGTCAGTCAGTCAGTCAGTAACCATCAGCCAGTCAGTCAGTCAGTAACCATCAGTCAGTCAGTCAGTCAGTAACCATCAGTCAGTCAGTCAGTCAGTAACCATCAGTCAGTCAGTCAGTCAGTAACCATCAGTCAGTCAGTCAGTCAGTAAGTAACCATCAGTCAGTCAGTCAGTAACCATCAGTCAGTCAGTCAGTAAGTAACCATCAGTCAGTCAGTCAGTAACCATCAGTCAGTCAGTCAGTAACAATAAGACAGTAACCATCAGTCAGTCAGTCAGTCAGTAACCAGCAGTCAGTCAGTCAGTAACCATCAGTTAGTCAGTCAGTAACCATAAGACAGTAACCATCAGTCAGTCAGTCAGTAACCATCAGTCAGTCAGTCAGTAAGCATCAGTCAGTCAGTCAGTAACCATCAGTCAGTCAGTCAGTCAGTCAGTAACCATCAGTCAGTCAGTCAGTAATCATCAGTCAGTCAGTCAGTCGGTAACCATCAGTCAGTCAGTAACTATCAGTCAGACAGTAACCATCAGTCAGTCAGACAGTAACCATAAGACAGTAACCATCAGTCAGTCAGTCAGTCAGTAACCATCAGTCAGTCAGTAACCATCAGTCAGTCAGTAACCATCAGTCAGACACCAGAAGATGGACATCTTCGCGCCACTTGGCTAGCTAAGGATGCTAATTCGACAGGCGAAGAGGACATTCTAAAACCAAACAACGATTTATTCTGGACAAAGGACTCCTTGTACAAGATTCTGATGGAAGCTCAGCAAAAGTAGGAACCATTTATGATGTTATTTCGTATTTCTGTGGAAAATGTTTAGTTCTATTTTCCGCCCTCATTGCAGGCGCTGTCTCGCTATAACGTAAGCTGTATGTCGTACTAAAGTTATTTTTAAAAATCTAACACGGCGATTGCATTAAGAACTAGTGTATCTTTCATTTGCTGTACAACATGTATTTTTTAGTAAAGTTTATGATGAGTTATTTGATTAGATTAGGTGACTGTCCAAAATATCTCCGGATAATTTTGTGCAGTTTGGCTACGTATTCACATTGTAAAACCACGATTTGTACCGCTAAATATGCACATTTTCGAACAAAACATATATGTATTGTGTAACATGATGTTATAGGACTGTCATCTGATTAAGTTTGTCAAGGCTAGTGAATAATTTTATATCTTTTGCTGTTTTTTTGCGATCGCTACCTTTGCGGTGAATGAATGCGGTTGTGTGGTTGGCTATTGTGGTAAGCTAATATAATGCTATATTGTGTTTTCGCTGTAAAACACTTAAAAAATCTGAAATATTGGCTGGATTCACAAGATGTTTATCTTTCATTTGCTGTACACCATGTATTTTTCATAAATGTTTTATGATGAGTATTTAGGTATTTCACGTTGCTCTCTAATTATTCCGGCTGCTTTGGTGATATTTTTTATGGTAGCTGCAATGTAAAACTATGATTTATACCTCAAATATGCACATTTTCGAACAAAACATAGATTTATTGTATAACATGTTATAAGACTGTCATCTGATGAAGTTGTTTCTTGGTTAGTGACTAATTATATCTCTATTTGGTCGGTTTTATGATAGCTACCTATGCGGTAAAAAAATGGTGAATGAGTCTTTTGCTATTGTGGTTAGCTAATAGAAATACATATTGTGTTTTCGCTGTAAAACATTTTAAAAATCGGAAATGATGGCTGGATTCACAAGATGTGTATCTTTCATTTGGTGTCTTGGACTTGTGATTTCATGATATTTATATGCTAGTATTTACTTGTGACGCTATGCTAGGCTATGCTAGTCAGCTTTTTTACTGATGAGGATGCTCCCGGATCCGGGATGGTGACCAAGTAGAAGTTAACTGACTTGTGTAGTTAAAACCTCTTATGGCTGCAAGCCCGAGGTCGGTACACCTATGACAACATCCAGCTCAAAGTGCAGGGCGCGAAATTCAAAAAAATATTTTTTTTAAATATTTAACTTTCACACATTAACAAGTCCAAGACACCAAATGAAAGATACAGATCTTGTGAATAAAGCCACCATTTCAGATTTTTAAAATGTTTTACAGGGAAGACAAAATATGTAAATCTATTAGCTAACCACGTTAGCAAAAGACACCACTTTTCTAACTCCATCAGTTTCTTACTCCATCAGGTGCTATCACCAATTCGGCCAAATAAAGATATTGATAGCCACTAACCAAGAAAAAACCTCATCAGATGACAGTCTGATAACATATTTATTGTATAGGATAGGTTTTGTTAGAAAAATGTGCATATTTCAGGTATAAATCATAGTTTACAATTGCACCCACCATCACAACTCGACTAGAATAAATACAGAGAGCAACGAGAATTACCTAATTACTAATCATAAAACATTTCTTAAAAATACACAGCTCACAGCAATGGAAAGACACAGATCTTGTGAATTCAGACAATATTTCAGATGTTCTAAGTGTTTTACAGCGAAAACACAATAAATCGTTATATTAGCATACCACATGTGCAAACGTTACCCGAGCATTGATTCAAGCCAAAGAGAGCGATAACGTAATCATCGCCAAAATATATTAATTTTTTCACTAACCTTCTCAGAATTCTTCCGATGACACTCCTGTAACATCATATTACAACATACATATAGAGTTTGTTCGAAAATGTGCATATTTAGCCACAAAAAACCGTGGTTATACAATGACAATACTAGCAAAACTAGCCTGAAAATGTCGGGCGCCATCTTTAACAGTGATCTTGTCTCATGCATAACTATTCATAAACTTGACTAAAAAAATATAAGTTGGACAGCTATCGAAAGACAAATTAGTTCTTAATGCAATCGCTGAATTACATTTCTAAAATTATCCTTACTGTGCAATACAGGGTTCGCCAAGCGAAGCTATACCAAAGAAAATGGCGGAATATGCGTTTAACATTTTTCGAAAGAAAAACGATTTATCATCTTAAATATTTCTTACTATGAGGTGATCTTCCATCAGAATCTTGGGCAATGTATCCTTTCTTGGGTCTAATCTTCTTTTGGTCGAAAGATGTCCTCTTGTCCGTCGAAATGCCCACTAACGTTCGACCGGGACCCCGAAACGTGCCCGGCGCTTCAAAGTGCAACACAAAGCAATGCCTCAAAATCGCACTAAACGGATATAAATTGCTATAAAACGGTTTAAATTAACTACCTTATGATGTTTTTAACACCTATAACGAGTAAAAACATGACCGGCGATATATTACTGGCTAAACCCAAGCTTGGAAAGAGAGCAGGTCCAAAGTCCATCGTGCGTCAGGCGCAG
>NC_052310.1:83625582-83724705 GCF_016432855.1 Salvelinus namaycush
GCGACTAAATCAGGAAAAGCCAAAACAAAGTCTAGGTATACAGATGTACACCAATTTATAGAAGAAATTGATAGGGAAAATGAGACAGAGTTGCTTCAGGAAGACGAGTCTGTGAGCGAGCACAGCTTTGACTCACAGGCAGAAGACATGTTTTTGCATGGAGAGGACATCATTTTGGACTGGTAAGTTCTTCTCATGCTAATGACGTTGTTTGAAATTAATAATATCAAATATTATTAATTTGAGATTTTTTTTAGATTTTCTTATTTTATTTGCAATATATAAAAATATAATCAGTAATGAAATGTGTAAAGTTCACATTGGCTATACATTGTGTATGTATGTATGTATGTATGTATGTATGTATGTATGTATGTATGTATGTATGTATGTGTGGTGTGTGCGTGTGTGTGTGTGTGTGTGTGTGTGTGTGTGTGTGTGTGTGTGTGTGTGTGTGTGTGTGTGTGTGTGTGTGTGTGTGTGTGTGTGTGTGTGTGTGTGTGTGTGTGTATATATATATATATATTTGTAATATTTATTTTATATATTTATTTTATATATTTTTTATTTTATATAAACATGAAATGGAATAGAATGGAACAGCACTTCACCATAGTGATTGTGTTCCCTCTACTCTATATAATACATATCTGTTTATTTTACGTGTTGATACAGGGCTCATACGTGAAACTATTCTTACTGAATTTTTTTCTTTCACAGTGCCACTGACTCAATGGGAGCCCCCAATGTCAAGGTGTCCATCCTCCACTGAAGCTGTTTCATCCAGCCGGACCCCTGCTGTCTCCGGCTCCACACCTACCCCCGCCCGGCCATCTAGAGGTGTGAAGGCACCGACAAAGAAGCAGAGGTGGGGAAGAGAGAAACCTGGAGCCACTTCCAACAACATTCAGACCGAAAAGGCCACCAGCCCCATCAGCTGGACATGAATTAAGTACAGCCCCATTCAACTTTTTCAGCTCTTTTTCACCTCGTCTGTCATTGATTCCCTGGTGTCTTATACAAACAAGTATGAGGCTAAGAAGCAAGCAGAAAAGAAAGAGGCATGGAAGCCCATTTCCATGTCAGACCTTTTCTGCTACCTTTCACTGGTCATTTACGTGGGGCTGGTGAAGTTGATAACCCTGAGGGACTAGTGGAAAACAGCACCTCTCTATTAACTGCCTTTCCCCATCACTGTCATGTCTTGCAAAAGGTTTCTGGCTATCTCACGGGCGCTTCATATCAGTGACCCAGAAGTTGATGAGGACAATGACAAGAAGAGAAGCACAGCAAGGTTTGATAGGCTCTGGAAAATCAAACCTCTCTACCTCAACGTGGTTGAGGCCTGCAAGACCTATTTTCAGCCCGCCCAGAACCTGTCCATAGATGAGAGTATGGTAGCCTCAAAGGCCAGAATTGGCCTCAAACAATACATGCGTAACAAACCAACAAAATGGGGTTACAAACGGTTTGTTTTGTCTGATTCTGTGTGTGCCTACACTTGCATTTTTTTTGTTTATGAGGGGAAAAACAGTTTTTCTACCGGTAATGTACTGAGTTATGATTCCGTTATGGAGTTATTGGATTTTCAACTGCTGGGGAAGGGCTACAAACTGTTTGTGGACAACTTCTACACAAGCCCTACCCTGTTTACAGACCTGAGGAAGCGGGATGTGTGGGCTTGTGGCACCATTCGAACCAACAGAGTGGGCTTTCCAAAAACAAAGGTGAACGACATGCCTAAGCGGGCTGATCGAGGTACCATGCGATGGATTCATGAAGATGGCCTGCTCTTTGTAAAGTGGATGGATACCAGAGAGGTGGTCATGTGCACAACTATCCACAAATCCTATAGTGGCAATCACGTCGCCAGGCGTGTGAAGTACGCTAATGGGGCATGGACCACAAAAAATGTCCCCATTCCAGCTGCTGTAAAGGACTACAACAAGGGCATGGGAGGTTTGGACCTGACAGACGCGCTGATAGGCTAATACAATGTTCTCCACAAGACAATGAAATGGTACAAGACATTGTTCTATCATTTCATCGACATTGCTGTGGTGAATGCATTCATCCTCCAGAAGGAAATGGCTAAGAGCTGTGGACAGACCCCCATCTCACAGCTAGCCTTCAGAGAGCTGCTCATCCGGGAGTTTGCTAGCTACAGCAAGTCCACTGCATCGCCTTCTGTCCCCTCTACCTCTGTCCCTTCTGCTTCTTCAACCAGTGGTGTTCACCTGCCCAAATTCATCTCTGCAGTCATGAATGTGCCTCAGAGCAAAAGGGCACAGTGGGGAGGCGTCGTTGTTCTTTTTGTCACAGGAAATGCCGCATCACCTGCACCCCTTGCTCAGTTACCCTCTGCTTTACAGCAGAAAGAGACTGCTATGGGCCATGGTCTCAGCAGCACAATATTGTGTAGAGGACTGAGGGTCTTCACAATATTGTAAATTGAAAGTGTGTAAATAGTTACCCTTGTTATTTATTTATTTTTTAATTTATTTGTTTTTGTTTTTGGGGGGGGGGGGGTGTTAGAAGAGCATTTTTGTATTGTGTATATAGTTATTTGCTTCAAAATGTATCACTGTACCAATTCGGCCACTTGGTTACATTTGGGCAACTTTTGAGGGACACCTGGGGGACTTCATGCTAAATGTCATGTAGCTCGCTCATTCCTGAAGTTATCAGTCTGAAACGTTGCATAACTACTGTTGCCCTCCTATGTTCTTCATCAAAATTATCCCCAGCATCCTATCTGAATGTTTGGCTTTTCTTGTTCATTTGAAAGATAATGAAACAACAATAAAAAACAGAAAACGTGTGTTTTTTCCTTGTATTATCTTCTACCAGATCTATTGTGTTATATTCTCCTACATTCAATTCACATTTCCACAAAATTTCCTTTCAAATGATAACAAGAATATGCATATCCTTGCTTCTGGGCCTGAGCTAAAGGCAGTTAGATTAGGGTATGTCTTCAGGCGGAAATTGAGAAGAAGGGGGAGGTCCTATGTAGGGGAGGTCCTATGAAAGTGAGCAGCATTAAGAGGTCCTATGAAGATCAGCAGCATTAAGAGGTCCTATGAAGACCAGCAGCATTAAGAGGTCCTATGAAGGTCAGCAGCATTAAGAGGTCCTATGAAGGTCAGCAGCATTAAGAGGTCCTATGAAGGCCAGCAGCATTAAGAGGTCCTATGAAGGCCAGCAGCATTAAGAAGTCCTATGAAGGCCAGCAGCATTAAGAGGTCCTATGAAGACCAGCAGCATTAAGAGGTCCTATGAAGGTCAGCAGCATTAAGAGGTCCTATGAAGACCAGCAGCATTAAGAGGTCCTATGAAGGTCAGCAGCATTAAGAGGTCCTATGAAGACCAGCAGCATTAAGAGGTCCTATGAAGACCAGCAGCATTAAGAGGTCCTATGAAGGTCAGCAGCATTAAGAGGTCCTATGAAAGTCAGCAGCATTAAGAGGTCCTATGAAGGCCAGCAGCATTAAGAGGTCCTATGAAGGCCAGCAGCATTAAGAAGTCCTATGAAGGCCAGCAGCATTAAGAGGTCCTATGAAGACCAGCAGCATTAAGAGGTCCTATGAAGGTCAGCAGCATTAAGAGGTCCTATGAAGACCAGCAGCATTAAGAGGTCCTATGAAGGTCAGCAGCATTAAGAGGTCCTATGAAGACCAGCAGCATTAAGAGGTCCTATGAAGGCCAGCAGCATTAAGAGGTCCTATGAAGGCCAGCAGCATTAAGAGGTCCTATGAAGACCAGCAGCATTAAGAGGTCCTATGAAGGTCAGCAGCATTAAGAGGTCCTATGAAGACCAGCAGCATTAAGAGGTCCTATGAAGGCCAGCAGCATTAAGAGGTCCTATGAAGGTCAGCAGCATTAAGAGGTCCTATGAAGACCAGCAGCATTAAGAGGTCCTATGAAGGCCAGCAGCATTAAGAGGTCCTATGAAGGCCAGCAGCATTAAGAGGTCCTATGAAGGCCAGCAGCATTAAGAGGTCCTATGAAGACCAGCAGCATTAAGAGGTCCTATGAAGGTCAGCAGCATTAAGAGGTCCTATGAAGGCCAGCAGCATTAAGAGGTCCTATGAAGACCAGCAGCATTAAGAGGTCCTATGAAGGCCAGCAGCATTAAGAGGACCTCCTCCATTAGGGCCAGCAGCGTTAAGAGGTCCTATGAAGACCAGCAGCATTAAGAGGTCCTATGAAGGTCAGCAGCATTAAGAGGTCCTATGAAGGCCAGCAGCATTAAGAGGTCCTATGAAGGCCAGCAGCATTAAGAAGTCCTATGAAGGCCAGCAGCATTAAGAGGTCCTATGAAGACCAGCAGCATTAAGAGGTCCTATGAAGGTCAGCAGCATTAAGAGGTCCTATGAAGACCAGCAGCATTAAGAGGTCCTATGAAGGTCAGCAGCATTAAGAGGTCCTATGAAGACCAGCAGCATTAAGAGGTCCTATGAAGACCAGCAGCATTAAGAGGTCCTATGAAGGTCAGCAGCATTAAGAGGTCCTATGAAAGTCAGCAGCATTAAGAGGTCCTATGAAGGCCAGCAGCATTAAGAGGTCCTATGAAGGTCAGCAGCATTAAGAGGTCCTATGAAGACCAGCAGCATTAAGAGGTCCTATGAAGGCCAGCAGCATTAAGAGGTCCTATGAAGGCCAGCAGCATTAAGAGGTCCTATGAAGGCCAGCAGCATTAAGAGGTCCTCCTCCATTAGGGCCAGCAGCGTTAAGAGGACCTCCTCCATTAGGGCCTCCTTTTCTGCCTAGTCTAGTAGGAAATGAGGCTGAACAGAGAGAAAAGAAAGACAGTGGGGGAGAGAGAAAGAGGATGTGTATGTTAGGGGGAACGAGGGAGAAAGAAAGGGAGTAAAGCAGGGAAGGGTTGAAAATATGACAGGGTGATTACGCTATATACACACAAAAATATGTAGACACCCCTTCAAATTAGTGGATTTGGCTATTTCAGCCACCACTGTTGTTGACAGGTGTATAAAATCGAGCACACAGCGATGCAATTTCCATAGACAAACATTGGCAGTAGAATGACCTTAAAGAAGAGCACAGTGACTTTCAACGTGGCACCGTCATTGGATGCCACCTTTCCTTTCCAGTCAGTTCATCAAATTTCTGCCCTGCTAGAGCTGCCCCGGTCAACTGTAAGTGCTGTTATTGTGAAGTGACAAAGTGGTAGGCCACACAAGTTCACAGAACGGGACTGGCGAGTGCTCCTAGTGCGTAAAAATGGTCTTTCCTCAGTTGCAACACTCACTACCGTGTTCCAAACTGCCTCTGGAAGCAACATCAGCACAATAACTGTTTGTCGGGAGCATCAAGAAATGGGTTTCCATGGCCGAGCAGCCACACAGAAGCCTAAGATCCCCATACACAATGCTTAGCGTTGGCTGGAGTGCTGTAAAGCTCGCCGCCATTGGACTCTGGAGCAGTGGAAACGCGTTCTCTGGAGTGATAGATCACGCTTCACCATCTGGCAGTCTGACGAACTAATCGGAGTTTGGCGGATGCCAGGAAAATGCTACCTGCCCGGATGCATAGTGCCAACTGTAAAGTTTGGTGGAGGAGGAATAATAGTCTGGGCCTGTTTTTCATGGTTCGGACCCCTTAGTTCCAGTGAAGGGTAATGTTAACGCTACAGCATACAATTACATTCTCGACGATTCTGTGAACAAAGCGAAGTCCATACAGAAATGGTTTGTCAAGATGTGTGTGGAAGAATTTGACTGACCTGCACAGAGCCCTGACCTCAATGTTCCAACATATTGGAAAACCTTCCCAGAAGAGTGGAGGCTGTTATTGCAGCGAAGAGGGATCAACTCCATATTAATGCCCATGATTTTGGAATGAGATTTAAACGAGCAGGTGTCCACATACTTTGGGTAACGCAGTGTATTTTCCCTCTCCTAGTTATAAGTGGTTTTATTAAAACTCTGACTGCTTTGGGCCCATTCAAGGATAGATCAGTGAGACAACCCTATCTGTACACACACAACACATACATGCACAATAGACACTTTGAACAAACGCACACCAATGACAGAGGACGTTTTAGACAATGTAATGTTGGGAAGAATCTATTAGGAGCAAAAGGAGTCCTGTCTGTCTACTACATGAGGTTCTGTCTCTTCTGCACATGGAAAATACATTGCCACTAGCTGTGAAAGGCATATCAACATGCTAAGAGCCAATGCTAAGTGTCAGGTTGAAGTAGTCTAAACAGTGTTGAGTGACTGCAGCTGCAGGGCCCAGCCCCATTCAGAAAGACAGCCAACCAGCCACAGAGCTACAGAGCCCAGTGCAGATGCTCAATGTGCTTTTGATATCAGCACCAGCAGCGCTAACAATCACTTCTTACACACAGCACAACCCAGCGCCACAGGACCAGATGATACCAAGATCCCCCTCTCACACAACTATGAGCAGAACACACACAGCACAACCCAGCGCCACAGGACCAGATGATACCAAGATCCCCCTCTCACACAACGATGAGCAGAACACACACAGCACAACCCAGCGCCACAGGACCAGATGATACCAAGATCCCCCTCTCACACAACTATGAGCAGAACACACACAGTGAGACACTCACACAGGTACGCACTCGTGCACACACACACACACACACACACACACACACACACACACACACACACACACACACACACACACACACACACACACACACACACACACACACACACACACACACACACACACACACACACACACAAACACACACACACACACACACACACAAACTTTTTACTCCCATGTCTGGCAAAATTAAATCAAACCATAAAGACTGCAAGTAACCATCCCCCAATGCCCAAGGAGTAGTCTAAAAGATGGGGGGGAAATTAAGCTCTTGTTAGTTGGAACATGCTTTGAGGTGGCGGGTGGTGGTTGTAAGTAGAGCCCCCCCCCCCCCCCCCCAGCCACAGCGTCAGACTCTGAGTGGATGCAGGTCTGGTCCAGAGGGTTGGGCATGGTAGGTACAGCAGCTAAGGCTTTGGTCTTTCCCTTCCCCTTGGCTGCAGGATTCTCCTAGCCTGGGTTACCCCCTGCTCCATCACTACCAACACAACACAACACCACACTCACTGAGTAAGTAGAGGGAGAGAGACTCTCAAACAGGGTTGGGCGCAATTTTAATAAAAAAATTGTAAATTCAGGAGGTGAATTGAATTTCAAGTCATGAATTGAAATATCCTCATAATAAAAACTATGGTGGTAGGTGCCAGCCGCACTGGTTTGTGTCAAGAACTGCAACTCTGCTGGGTTTTTCACACTCATGCTGCTGAAGAGCTCTTCACCAGTCTCAGCTGGTAACTCTTAGAGCCCAGTCTCTTCACCAGTCTCAGCTGGTAACTCTTAGAGCCCAGTCCCTTCACCAGTCTCAGCTGGTAACTCTTAGAGCCCAGTCCCTTCACCAGGCTCAGCTGGTAACTCTTAGAGCCCAGTCCCTTCACCATTCTCAGCTGGTAACTCTTAGAGCCCAGTCCCTTCACCATTCTCAGCTGGTAACTCTTAGAGCCCAGTCCCTTCACCATTCTCAGCTGGTAACTCTTAGAGCCCAGTCCCTTCACCAGTCTCAGCTGGTAACTCTTAGGGCCCAATCTCCTCACTAGACTCAGCTGGTAACTCTTAGAGCCCAGTCCCTTCACCAGTCTCAGCTGGTAACTCTTAGAGCCCAGTCCCTTCACCAGTCTCAGCTGGTAACTCTTAGAGCCCAGTCTCTTCACCATTCTCAGCTGGTAACTCTTAGAGCCCAGTCTCTTCACCATTCTCAGCTGGTAACTCTTAGAGCCCAGTCCCTTCACCAGTCTCAGCTGGTAACTCTTAGAGCCCAGTCTCGTCACCATTCTCAGCTGGTAACTCTTAGAGCCCAGTCCCTTCACCAGACTCAGCTGGTAACTCTTAGAGCCCAGTCTCTTCACCAGTCTCAGCTGGTAACTCTTAGAGCCCAGTCCCTTCACCAGTCTCAGCTGGTAACTCTTAGAGCCCAGTCTCTTCACCAGTCTCAGCTGGTAACTCTTAGGGCCCAGTCCCTTCACCAGACTCAGCTGGTAACTCTTAGAGCCCAGTCCCTTCACCAGACTCAGCTGGTAACTCTTAGAGCCCAGTCTCTTCACCAGTCTCAGCTGGTAACTCTTAGAGCCCAGTCCCTTCACCAGACTCAGCTGGTAACTCTTAGAGCCCAGTCTCTTCACCAGTCTCAGCTGGTAACTCTTAGAGCCCAGTCTCTTCACCAGTCTCAGCTGGTAACTCTTAGAGCCCAGTCCCTTCACCAGACTCAGCTGCTCTTTATTCATGAAGAGCCCATTGGTCTCCCTCCACTCCACTCCACTATGCTCTTTGCACAGCCTGCATTCAGACCTGCCAAGTGTCTGACGACACAGAGACAGACAGACAGATAGACAGGAGTTACTACAGTAAAACCATAGTATAACAGTAACACCACAGTTGGTAATCAAACATCTCTCCATAAAGGACATGGACGAAGGGAGGCATAGTATTAGTAGTAGGGAACATCATCAAGTGATTTCTCTAAACATACTTGTGATGTGTGTGTATAAAGAGAGAGAAGGACGTCATCGCGTGAATGTAGAATGTAGTAATGGCACCTTGAACACTAGGTTGTATTGTTGGTTAAGGCCTTAGTAAAACAACCATGTTGTAACTCTCCCCGAGCATTTAGAGGCAGACTAGAGGGTTGACGGAGTGTGTGTGTGTGTCTGCCTGTCAGCCTTGCACTGATCCCCTCTGTAAGGCCTGCCGGTCCCTGTCGAGACAGTGTGGGAGACAGTGGGGCGTCAGACTAAACAGCGCGCTGGCGGCTGGTGCGTGCATGTGTGTGAAGGCCTGCCATGTTGTGACTGTTGAGGGAAAGTATTCGACCCTACCTCATCACCGTCTCTGAGCAGATGTTGATGTCCACTCCCACGAAGCTCACACACTCCTGCACCACCCCGCCCAGGGCTGCCTTAAGAACGCTCCGAGACACGTCTTGCTGGAAAAAGTGATGGCAGCCATTACAACATGTCTCTCAAAGGATAAAGCTATGCTAGCCCACACATCACCCAGCCTAAACTAACCCTCAACCCAGGCCAAACTAACCCTATACCCAGCCCAAAATACCATACCTGGCCCAAAATACCCTATACCCAGTCTAAATGAACACTCGACCCAGCCCCAAATACCCTCTACCCAGCACCAAATACCCTCTACCCAGCACCAAATACCCTCTACCCAGCACCAAATACCCTCTACCCAGCACCAAATACCCTCTACCCAGCACCAAATACCCTCTACCCAGCACCAAATACCCTCTACCCAGCACCAAATACCCTCTACCCAGCACCAAATACTGTCTACCCAGTCTAAATGAACACTCAACCCAGCCCAAAATACCCTCTACCCAGCCCCAAATACCCTCCACCCAGTCTAAATGAACACTCAACCCAGCCCAAAATACCCTCTACCCTCTACCCAGCCCCAAATACCCTCTACCCAGTCTAAATGATCACTCAACCCAGCCCAAACTAACCCTCTACCCAGGCCAAACTAACCCTCTACCCAGCCTAAACTAACCCTCTACCCAGCCTAAACTAACCCTATACCCAGCCCAAAATACCATACCTGGCCCAAAATACCCTATACCCAGTCTAAATGAACACTCGACCCAGCCCCAAATACCCTCTACCCAGCACCAAATACCCTCTACCCAGCACCAAATACCCTCTACCCAGCACCAAATACCCTCTACCCAGCACCAAATACTGTCTACCCAGTCTAAATGAACACTCAACCCAGCCCAAAATACCCTCTACCCAGCCCCAAATACCCCCCACCCAGTCTAAATGAACACTCAACCCAGCCCAAAATACCCTCTACCCAGCCCCAAATACCCTCCACCCAGTCTAAATGAACACTCAACCCAGCCCAAAATACCCTCTACCCTCTACCCAGCCCCAAATACCCTCTACCCAGTCTAAATGATCACTCAACCCAGCCCAAACTAACCCTCTACCCAGGCCAAACTAACCCTCTACCCAGCCTAAACTAACCCTATACCCAGTCTAAATGAACACTCTACCCAGCCCAAAATATTTTCCACCGAGCCCCAAATACCCTCTACCCAGCCCCAAATACCCTCTACCCAGCCCCAAATACCCTCTACCCAGCCCCAAATACCCTCTACCCAGCCTAAACTAACCCTCTACCCAGCCTAAACTAACCCTCTACACAGCTTAAACTAACCCTCTACCAAGCCTAAAATAACCCTCTACCCAGCCTAAACGAACCCTCTACCCAGCCTAAACTACCCCTTACCCAGCCTAAACTAACCCTCTACCCAGCCCAAAATACCCTATACCCAGCTTAAACTAACCCTCTACCAAGCCTAAAATAACCCTCTACCCAGCCTAAACTACCCCTTACCCAGCCTAAACTAACCCTCTACCCAGCCCAAAATACCCTATACCCAGCTTAAACTAACCCTCTATCTAGCCCCAAATACTCCATCCAGCCTAAACTAACCCTCTACCCAGCCTAAACTAACTCTCTACCCAGACTGAACTAACTCTCTACCCAGACTGAACTAACTCTCTACCCAGACTGAACTAACTCTCTGCCCAGACTAAACTAATCCTCTGCCCAGCCTAAACGAACCCTCTACACAGCCCCAAATACCCTCTACCCAGCCCAATCTAACCCTCTACCCAGCCTAAAATAGCCTTCCACACCCAAATCAAACCAGGCCTTATACACTACCCTTGTGACCCTCTGGGGAAAAAATCTGAACTAACACAAATCCCCTTTCCAAAACAGCCTAAAATCCCCTTTCCTCACCACAGCGAACTATCACAAACCTTCCCTCCCAGCCAGCCACACACACCACATTAAACTCCTCATTACGTTCCTCCCACCCTCTAACCACTTGGTTAAGAGGTTAACATGACTATCGGACATCGATGACATCACAGTGTACTACTCAACATAATGAAATCTTTCTCAGCGAGAATATGGCAGTTCATATTGGATGTCCTTGTTATCCCCTCCATCCACCAATGAGTCTCAACACAGCCAAGATAATACGAACCTGAGACATGAGGCTGTTATGTAAGTGGCCTGCTCTGTACTGTGCTCAACTTTAATTAGGCTAAGATCCTGAAGGATTTAGGCACACAATAATCAACATCAGTTTATGGCAAAATATCTTCCTGCATAAGCTGACGACGTGGGGCCATGAAATGAAGGAGTTGAGCTTCTGTCCCCAACCAAGGAGGGCCAACAGCAGCACCTAGATCTTCTGCACAGGTTTTGTCGACGTGGGCCCTGACAGTAAATCTCAGTAATACAAAAATAATGGTGTTCCAAAAAAGGTCCAGTTGACAGGACCAGAAATACAAATTACATCTAGACACCGTTGCCCAAGAGCACACAAAAAACAAAACATTCCTCGGCCTAAACATCAGTGCCACAGGTAACTTCCAGCTGTGAATGATCTTAGAGACAAGGCAAGAAGGGCCTTAATATGCCATCAAAAGGAATGTAAAATTTGTCATCCCAAATAGGATCTGGCTAAAAATACTTGAATCAGTTAAATAACCGATTGCCCTTTATGGTTGTGGGGTCTGGGGTCCGCTCACCATGCAAGAATTCACAAAATGGGACAAACACCAAATTGAGACTCAATGCAGAATTCTGAAAAAACATCCACCATGTACAACGTAAAACACCAAATAATGCATGCAGAGCAGAATTAGGCCGATACCCGCTAATTATAAACATCTAGAAAAGAGCCGTTAAATTCTACAACCACCTAAAAGGAAGCGATTCCCAAACCTTTCATGACAAAGCCATCACCTACAGAGAGATGAACCTGGAGAAGAGTCCCCTAAGCAAGCTGGTCCTGGGGCTCTGCTCACAAACACAGACTCCACAGAGCCCCAGGACAGAAACACAATTAGTCCCAACCAAATCATGAAAAAAAAAAAGATAATTACTTGACACATTGGAAAGAATACCTGACCACTGTGATTGACACAAAATTAAGGAAAGCTTTGACTATGTACAGACTCAGTGAGCATAGCCTTGCTATTGATAGAGGTCGCCATAGGCACACTTCCCACAAAATGATGTGGAAACTGAGCTGCACTTCCTAACCTCCTGCTTATGACCATATTAGAAAAACATATGTGACCAGTTTCAGGAAAATAGGCATATGTCGCAAGTCACAACTTCACAAGAGAGGCATTTGAACGTAAACATGTATTTTTTTATCAAAATGCGTTTTTGTCAGAAATGCCTTCTGAAAAATGTGAACTTTCATGTGCTTTAATAATAACAAACCATCTGTAAATATGAATACAACTGTTAAATTACGAGCCTACTTGGTTTAGCCACGGAAAAAGTAATGAACCTTCCAGCTAGCCATGATTGGCTGAGATAATGGATGGGCTGGACATGCCGGAAGATGAGTGTGGATTGGTCTGCCATGTAGCATGCTTCTGTTGATAACGTGAGCTTCTCAGTATGTGTTGATCGTCCTTTCTACCGTGTTGTTTTTGAAAGATATAACGTTAGCCATCGAGAACTACAAAAGTTGTGCTACTTTTCTCAACAACATTGAAGCCCTGAATTTAGCAGGCGCTATTGACAGATCAGTTGGAAAAAGTGATGGGCTACTTTCTGCACACGCCACGGTCAGTGGGAACCGGAGTGACTTGACACAACGCTGGCCAAACAGTTAAATGGAGCGTTCGTCCATGTATACGGGTAGGAGTCTATCTACATTTTCAGATATTATACGTATCAAATTTGATCAGAAAATAATTTATTGCAAGTTAAAGCGTACTTTTAGTTAGATAGCAAATGTTAGCTTACTGGCTCGCTAGCTAACGTTACGTGTATGATCTGTGTAGTAATATTATTCAAATCAGAAACAATTTACATTGTAGTTATAGCCTAATGTTAGCCTAGCTAACATTGAACCTATTTGGTTAGGTCTTTAGCTATCTGCAGATTCATATTACAGCTATGACAATGTTTGTACTTGTAGTAGCAGGGGTTGGGATTATGCCGGTTCATTGTTTAGCTAGCTGACTCAACTTTGCCAGATGATTATATTTACATTTAAGTCATTTAGCAGACGCTCTTATCCAGAGCGACTTACAAATTGGAAAGTTCATACATATTCATCCTGGTCCCCCCGTGGGGGTCCCCTCCTGGTCCCCCCGTGGGGAATGAACCCACAACCCTGGCGTTGCAAGCGCCATGCTCTACCAACTGAGCCACACGGGACCACGTGGGACCACATTAGCAGAGGTGGTCCCATATAATGGGACCACCATTATATGACCCATCAAGTTAGCCAGGTGTATCTGGGGGTGATTGCGGCCATCTATTGTATTTCATGAACATGTGTACATGTCTAGACAATAATGGCCCATCCACTTAGCTATAGGTGGCTGGGGGTAGTTACAGCATTTCCTTGACATGACCCATTAATTTACACAAGTGTGTCGGGTAAGCGTCATCTAATATTTGTAAAATATTTGTATCTGTTTTTGATATTGCTACTATGCAAGTAGCCATTTCACTGTACCATTTACACCTTCTGTATCCTGTGCATGTGACAAATAAACATAGATTTTATTTGGTATAGTGTGTGTTTACCAGAGACGGTAATGTGAAGAACAGCCTGACCTCCACCAAAGTCAGAATAGGATATTCAGTAGGGCAAGGACTAGATAAAGTGTATTTTTATCTAGAGTTTTTCCTTATTGTAGGCTGCTACTTTTAATACTTTTAGTCTTGAAATCTTTGGTTGTTTATTAAACTACACATTTTGTTTAGCACATGGCCTCACATGTGAATCCTTAAAGAGATGGGTGGGGCTAAGAGATGGGTGGGGCAAAGAGATGGGTGGGGCTAAGAGATGGGTGGGGCTAAGAGATGGGTGGGGCTAAGACCTACAAAGAATTTGAAAACAAATAGAATTTTGATAAACACACATTTCTATTGGGTGAAATACCACAGTGTGCCATCACAGCAGCAATTATTTGTGACCTGTTGCCCCAAGAAAAGGGCAACCAGTGAAAAACAAACACCATAGTAAATACAACCCATATTTATGTGTATTTATTTCCCCTTTTGTACATCTTTATAATGCTGTACATAGCCATAATGACATTTGAAAAGTCTCTACTCCTTTGAAACCTTTGGGAGTGTAATGTTTACTGTTCATTTTTGAATGTTTGTTTCACTTTTGTTTATCTATTTCACTTGCCAATAAAGCCCTTTGAATTGAGAAAGAAAGAAAGAAAGAGAGAGAAAGAGAAAGAGAGAGAAAGAGAAAGAGAGAGAAAGAGAGAGAAAGAGAGAGAGAGAAAGAGAGAGAAAGAGAGAGAAAGAGAGAGAAAGAGAGAGAAAGAGAGAGAAAGAGAGAGAAAGAGAGAGAGAGAGAGAGAGAGAGAGAGAGAGAGAGAGAGAGAGAGAAAAAGAGAGAGAGAGAGAGAGAGAGAGAAAAAGAGATAGAGAGAGAGAGAGATGTGCAGAGCGAGAAAGAGAGAAATTAGGAGAGGTGCAGAGAGGCAGAGCCTGTTTTGGTTGGACAGCATCAGGGACTCTTGAAACCTCTATCCCACAGAGATTTTACATTAGCAGAGGAGAATTGATCAAATTAATCCAGATACATTTTTCACACTTCTGGGGCTGTATAAAACTGAGATGGAGTTTACACAGAAAAAAAACAAGAACAGGACAAAGTCCTAAAATGACAACATATTGACATCATTGGGGGGGAATAGTGGCTAGCCTGTCTGTTTCTGTCAAAGGATGTGCTGTATGTGTCCATAATAAATATGTTACCAATTTGCAGAATACTGACATGTAAATGTGTTTGATATGATGAATAGTATTATTCTGATTGAAATACTAAATCTGCAATTATGATGTTGCAATAATTATAATGATGATGGTGAAGTAATAAGACTATGTTCATGAGAATATGGTCATGTGAAATGAAAATGAAAATACATTTCCTAATATTAATATTTTATTGCTTTCTATTTTCTGTTACTTATTATTAGCACACAAATCAATAATGGCAATCATATGGATCTTTGATTGGAGCAAAATAATTGGAGCTAAAAGTCTCTAAAGCAGACTCCAATCCTTGTCTTCTAACCTGGACCCCTGCATCTATGGAAGGGTGGTTTATGTGGGCTGAGGGGGTGACAGGACACAAGGACAGTAAGCTGGAGATGACACCCCCCCCCCATCACTGGATGTTCAGTCCCACAGCGTCAGCTTGGCCTATTTTTCTTACCGAACGGATCTGAGTGATTGAGTTTCACTTCAACCTCTGATAATGTCCGATTGTATTCCATCGTTACACAATTAGAAACGCATCACTTTTAAAATGAAAAACAAAGCCACACATCGAATGGATGTGTGGTAGAAAGCAAGGCCACACTTTGAATGGAGGAAAATGACCTCTGTATCACTACTGGACAATACAATGAAAATAATGCCCTCACAGAGGCTCTTAGGCTGTTGAGCAACCCACCTTCAATCATACGTCCCACACACACGTAACATGTTGTCACCAGATCTGCAGGCTGCAGCCAATCTCCTTCTGCATCTGCTAGTCATTGGCTGTCTGTCAACCGATCCCCCTCACCCAGACATCCATCACTCGGACACACACACCTTGCTCATGTGTGTGTGTGTGTGTGTAAGTTGATTTAGGTATGAAGTAACACAGTAAGCTCAGTAGTGGAGCAACAGGAGCCCAGAGAGAAGAGACCCAGTGGAAGGGAGGGAGGAGCAGGGGACTCTGATTTAATGCCAAGTTGAAGCAGCATAACACTGGGGTTTAGCAGCACACTGATACCTCCAACAGCTGGACCCGGATTACTACACTAACCTACACCACTCCAAACTACACTACTCTAAACTACTCCAAACTAAACTACTTAAACTACTCTACTCTAAACTACACTAAACTATACTACTCTAAACTATTCTACTCTAAACTACACTTCTCTAAAATATACTATTCTAAACTATAATACCCTATACTACACTATTCTAAACTACACTATACTGCTCTAAACTTCACTATACTACTCTAAACTATAACTCTAAACTCCTATACTCTTTAACACACTACAGTACTCTACACTATAATACTCTAAACTACACTACACCACTCTAAACTATACTTCTCAACACAATATCACTCTACACTACTCAAAACTATACTACTCTACACTACACTAAACTACACTTTGCTACACTACTCTAAACTAAACTACTCTAAACTAAACTACTCTGCGCTACGCTACTCTGCGCTACGCTACTCTACGCTACTCTACGCTACTCTGCGCTACGCTACTCTGAGCTACGCTACTCTACGCTACTCTGAGCTACACTACTTTGCTCTACACTAAACTACGCTACTCTACGCTACTCTACGCTACTCTACGCTACTCTGCGCTACGCTACTCTGCGCTACGCTACTCTGCGCTACTCTGAGCTACGCTACTCTGCGCTACGCTACTCTACGCTACTCTGCGCTACGCTACTCTACGCTACTCTGCGCTACGCTACTCTACGCTACTCTACGCTACTCTGCGCTACTCTACGCTACTCTGCGCTACGCTACTCTGAGCTACGCTACTCTACGCTACGCTACTCTACGCTACGCTACTCTGAGCTACGCTACTCTACGCTACTCTGAGCTACACTACTTTGCTCTACACTAAACTACGCTAAACTATACTACTATAAACCACACTACTCCAAACTACACTATATTAATCTAAACTATAACACTCTAAACTATACTACTCTAAACTTGATTATACTTCAATATACTACTCCAAACCATATTATACCCTATACTACATTATACACTATACTACACTCCACTAAATTATACTACTCTAAACTAGATTATACTACAATATACTACTCTAAACTATACTAATCTACACTATACAATTCTAAACTATACACTAGACTAAACTATACTACTCTACAATACACAACACTACTCTAAACTATAATACTCTACACTATACTACCCTATACTATACTACTCTAAACTACACTATTCTAAAATGTACAACAATACACTACTCTACACTATGTTACTCTAAACTAAACTACTCTACACTACACTGCACTGTGCAACTCTAAACTGCGATACTCTACACTATAATACACTATACTACCCTAAACCATACTACTCTACACTGCGCTACTCTATACTATACTACTCTATACTATACTACTCTAAACTACACTATTCTAAAATGTACAACAATACGCTACTCTAAACTATGTTACTCTAAACTAAACTACTCTACACTACACTGCACTGTGCAACTCTAAACTGCGCTACTCTACACTATAATACACTTTACTACCCTAAACCATACTACTCTACACTATAATACACTTTACTACCCTAAACCATACTACTCTACACCACAATACACTACTCTACACTACTCTACATTACTATACGCTACTCTAAACTACACTACACTTTACAACTCTAAACTATACTACTCTACACTACTCTAAAATACGCTACTCTATACTGCACTACTCTAAACTGTGATACTCTACACAAGAATACACTATACTACTCTACACTATGTCATACTACCCTAAACTATACTTTTCTAAACTCCACTCCACTACTCTACTCCACTACAGTTCCCGCTCAGCCCAGTCAAAACTGTTCGTTGCTCTGGCACCCCAATGGTGGAACAAACTCCCTCACGACGCCAGGTCAGCGGAGTCAATCACCACCTTCCGGAGACACCTGAAACCCCACCTCTTTAAGGAATACCTAGGATAGGATAAAGTAATCCTTCTAACCCCCCCCCCCCCCCCCCCTTAAAAGATTTAGATGCACTATTGTAAAGTGGCTGTTCCACTGGATATCATAAGGTGAATGCACCAATTTGTAAGTCGCTCTGGATAAGAGCGTCTGCTAAATGACTTAAATGTAAATGTAAATGTACTCTACTCAACATTATTCTACTCTACACTGCTCTAAACTACACTACTCTACACTACACTATACGAAACTACTCTAAACCACAATACACTACTCTACTCTACGTTACTATGTGCTACTCTAAACTACACTACACTTTACTACTCTACACTACAGTACTCTAAAATACGCTACTCTAAACTATGATACTCTAAACTGCGATACTCGACACAATAAAACACTATATTACTCTAAATTATACTACTCTACACTATGTCATACTACCCTAAACTACATTATACTACTTGAAACTATACTTTTCTAAGCTATACTACACTACTCTAAACTCCACTCCACCATTCTACTCTACACTGCTCTAAACTACACTACTATACACGATACTACACTTCACAAAACTACTCTACACTACTCTAAACTACACTACTCTAAACTACACTCCACCATACTACTTTACATTATACTACTCTACATTACACTGCTCTAAACTACACTACACTACTCTACACTAATGTTCTCTACACCATACTACTCTAAACTACATAATACTACTCTAAACTATACTACTCTAAACTATACAACACTACTCTAAACTATACAACACTACTCTAAACTATACTGCACTATGCTACACTACATTATACTACTCTAAACTATACTACACTACTATAAACTACACTATTCTAAACTACACTATTCTACACTAGTTTTGTAGGTTTTACTAGATTTGAGGTTTTATTTATTTGAAAAGAAGTGAAAGACAAAACATCACAGATAAACAGGTAAAAACGGTGTGCAGATGAGGTTGGAAGCCCAATGGGGCAAAAAACTAAGTTGGTTCAATCAGTTAAACAAAGCACATTAATTATAATTGTACATGATATGCTCAGTATACAAGAAAACCCATGTCTGATTATGTGTGCGTGCATGGATGAGATTATTGGGTAGTTTGTTTCATCAGGCTGACGCCCAGTCTTCGCTTGAAGTTATTGAGTGGTGATAAGGTTTTGGCAATGTGAAGATAAGAATTCCAGAGTTTGGTACCTCTGTTTCTGATAGAGAATTGACTATGAGAGGTGCGGCAGTTGGGAGGGTGAAGGTTATCCCAGTGTCTTGTGTTAAGTATATGGATTCCAGAATGAACCTGGAAAAATCCATTGAAGGGTTTAGGTAAACTTTCTGGGAGGTATGAGTATTTGTAGATGAAAGTGCATAATTGGCGTACATTAATGTCGTAAATAGACAAGACAGAGTTTCAATATATTGATGGAGCCACGAAATGTATTTTGAATAATGAGTCATTTTTTTGTGTAGGTAGGAGTCATATGTACTGGCCCAGACAATATTACAGTAAATGAGGTATGGGTAAATTGAGCTATAGTAAAAAGTTAGGAAGCAAGCCTGATGAACCAAACCACTAATCTTTCTGATGATACCAACATATATTTCATCACTTTGCTACAGGCAAATTGAATATGATCTTTCCAGGATAACTTTTCATCAAGTAGATCTCAGAGGAAACTAGCAGATGAGACTTGTTCCATTTCATTCCCACTAATTGAGATTGTGTTTAGTTTTTTTACAATGTTTCTTATTCTTATTAGTGAATACAATGATTTTTTAAACATTTAAAGATGTTTTATTTTTTACCTGGGACCATTCAGAAACTTTGGCCATACCTAAGTTGGCTTAAGACTACCCATCCCGGATCCGGGATCATTATCATCAGAAACGCTGACTAGCATAGCCTAGCCTAGCGCCACTTAATTCATTAGGGAATCAAAATTATGTGATAAAATAAAATTGTTATCATCGGCAAAAATAATGGGAAGTATGGTAGAAGACACAGCAGCAAGGTCATTGATATTGATTAGGAATAACAAAGGTCCAATTATCAACCCTGTGACACGCCACAGGATATCTTGGCCCTGGTAGATGCAGAGCCGTTTGCATAAACAGATTGTTCTCTATCATAAACACAACTACATAACCTATTATATGTATAATCATGAAAACTGTAATAATTCAATTTAGAAAGTAATATTTCATGATCAACCGTGTAAAACGTTTTGGATAAGTCGAAAAAGATGCCAAAAGCGTATTCATTGTTGTTAAGTGCTGTAAAGATTTCATCCACAAGTTGCAAAAGAGCCATATCTGTGAAGTAGTTTTTACGAAAACCATATTAGTGCTCATATAGAACAGTGTTGGTTTAAATGTTTCAACATTCTCTTATACACCAATTTGTCTAGGATTTTAGAAAAACATGGTAGTACAGATATTGGGTGATAACTTTTAAGAGATCTTAGATCACCAGATTTATAGAGGTAGATAACTTTGGCAATTAACAAATATTTGGGAACAATACCAGTTTGCATAGATTTGGTGAAGATATACGTTAGAGGCTCAGTAATCGAGGAAGACACTGATTTCACCAAAGATGTGATAATGTGCGTCTAGGTGGTAGGTGTAGGAGTCAGGCGCAGGAGAGCAGGGATGTCTGAGAAGCGTGTTTTAATAAGAAAGTCCACCAACACAGGAATGGCACAATCGAAAAGGTACAACGCCCTTGACAACAGAGAACCCGTACAAACGCACGGAGGAACAAACAAAGTTCCGACACGATTACACTTAAGAATCCGTGAAAACAAATAACGGTATAATCTAACCGAGCACATCACAATAAAATACTAATCCCGCACAAACTTAGGCAGGCAACAGGTTACAGTTATACACACAGAAATAAACGCAAATTAAACCAGGTGTGAAAAAGAACCAAAGACAAAACAAACAGAAAAGGAAAAAGAGATCGGTGATGGCTAGTAGACCGGCGCCGCCCGAACAGGGAGAGGAACTACCTTCGGTAGAAGTCGTGACAAAAGAGGCACCAATCTCCTCATGACCTGCTGCTGATATCTTTAAAATACCAGTTACCTTCATCACCTCCATTACATCATCACCTCCATTACATCATCACCTCCACTACATCATCACCTCCATTACATCATCACCTCCATTACATCATCACCTCCATTACATCATCACCTCCATTACATCATCACCTCCACTACATCATCACCTCCATTACATCATCACCTACACTACATCATCACCTCCACTACATCATCACCTCCACTACATCACCTCCATTACATCATCACCTCCATTACCTCCATCACCTCCATTACCTCCATCACCTCCACTACATCATCACCTCCATTACATCCATCACCTCCACTACAGCATCACCTCCACTACAGCATCACCTCCACTACAGCATCACCTCCATTACATCATCACCTCCACTACATCATCACCTCCATTACATCATCACCTCCATTACATCATCACCTCCATTACCTCATCACCTCCATTACCTCATCACCTCCATTACATCATCACCTCCATTACATCATCACCTCCATTACATCATCACCTCCATTACATCATCGCCGCCATTACATCATCACCTCCACTACATCCATCACCTCCATTACCTCCATCACCTCCACTACATCATCACCTCCATTACCTCCATCACCTCCACTACATCATCACCTCCACTACATCATCACCTCCACTACATCCATCACCTCCACTACATCATCACCTCCATTACATTCATCACCTCCATTACATCCATCACCTCCATTACCTCCATCACCTCCACTACATCATCACCTCCACTACATCATCACCTCCATTACATCATCACCTCCATTACATCATCACCTCCATTACATCATCACCTCCATTACATCATCACCTCCATTACATCATCACCTCCACTACATCATCACCTCCACTACATCATCACCTCCACTACATCATCACCTCCACTACATCATCACCTCCACTACATCATCACCTCCATTACATTCATCACCTCCATTACCTCCATCACCTCCATTACCTCCATCACCTCCATTACCTCCATCACCTCCATTACATCATCACCTCCACTACATCATCACCTCCACTACATCATCACCTCCATTACATCATCACCTCCATTACATCATCACCTCCATTACATCATCACCTCCATTACATCAGGAGGATCAAACTGAAGCAGAGAAGGGAAAAGTCCCTTCATGTCATCCAAGGGGTTTCCATCAGTTTTCTCTATTTTCTTTGACAGAGGAACCCACATTCACAAAAAAGGTATTAAATTCACATGAAATGATATCAGGATCACTATAGGTCTTACTTCCAACAATACATTGAGATGGAATAGTTGTAGATGACTTTTTCTTATTCAACAGTTGATTGATGATTTTCCAAGTTGACTTTATATTATTTATATTTAAGGATTCTTGGAATTTGTTAGTGAAATATATTTTTTTATATCCGAAGTAAGTGAGTAAATGTGTTGTTATACATTTTGTAATTTGCAGAATTTAGGGGAGATGGATTTGTGAGAAACTTTGAGACCGGTTGTAAACCAAGGCTCTCTTACGTGATTTAACTAAGGGAAAGCAGTGTTAAAATACAGAATTGAAAGGTGAGAAAAGTCTGGTAAGAAGATTATAAAAATGTTCCTATGAAATCATCAATCAACATCTTAAAGCGCTCACAATTACATTTGTTAGATATTCTACATTTAATGCAATTAAGCATTCCCATCTGTTAATTCCCTGCTGCCAAAGAGAAGGGAAAAATTGGAAAGTTGTCAAAAATATCAGTATAAAATATATCTGTATTAGCCAGATTATTCAAAGAATTAGTCAAAATATGATCAATAAGGGTGTCAGATGAACTGGTCAGTCTTTTGGGCTTCTAGCTGAGGGGAAACAGATAGCTGGAGTCAGATGTCAGTGAGTGCTTCTCACTTTTAATAAGTTCATGTTGTAATCACCCAATATAAAACACATTTTATCTTCATTATTAGTCAAATCCAAGGTTGATGCAAGGTTATGAAACTACCAATGTCAGAATCGGGTGGCCGATACATGCATCCAACTACCACTTTTCTTTAGAGGGAATTTCTATGAAACGACATTCTAAATCAATTGTATCAGATGTAAATGATAGGTCTTCTCTTACAAAGAATTGAAAATGTTTCTGAACCAAAATGGACCCTCCTCCTCCCACCCTTGATGTTCTAGTGGTGAACAGCATTAAGGAGACATGTCATACAGCATCTCTTCAGTCAACCATGTTTCTAAAAGGGCAATAACGGAAAATTCATGACTGAGAGAAGACAGATAATGAACACGGTGGTCATGATTTTTAGAAGGACTGCGGACATTCAAATGAAAGGTAGAAAATAAGCTTGTCTTGGAATTAGAAAAACTGCTATACAGGTTGTTAAATTGCTTAATAATATAGTAGTCACAAGTGATATACTTATTTGATGGTACATTTCAGGGAATGTGAATCTGGATCAACTCAATCATTATATATGTCACGTTCCTGACCTTATTTCCTTTATTTTGTCTTTGTTTAGTATGGTCAGGACGTGAGCTGGGTGGGCATTCTATGTTATGTGTTTCTATGTTTAGGTTCATTGTTAATTAGCCTGATATGGTTCTCAATCAGGGGCAGGTGTTTTACGTTTCCTCTGATTGAGAACCATATTAAGGTAGGCTGTTCACACCGTTTGTTTGTGGGTGATTGTCTTCCGTGTCTGTACCACACGGGACTGTTTCGTTTGTTTAGTCTGTTCCTGTTCGTGCGTGCGTTCTTCGTGTTATGTAAGTTCTCATGTCCAGGTCGGTCTACGTCATTTTTGTAATTTATCAAGTGTGCTTCGTGTTTGTCTTGTTTAAATAAATTCATTATGTACTCCACAAAAGCTGCGTTTTGGTCCGATCCCTGCTCCTCCTCAGATGAGGAGAACAATCGTTACATTATATTTATCATTCACTTCATTAATATGTAATGGGTTAAAGACCATGTTATCAGGGTTGATATCCGGCCCCACTAAGAGAGATGCAGTCAGAATCATCCAGACAATGGAATGGAAACAGAAGTGCATGCCTCACATGTCCAATACAACCACACATTAGTGTTAGTTTTATCAATAGCTGTGGACTTCCTATGGAATGCACATTGACACAGTCCACATAACACCACCGAAGACTTCAGAGGTATGACATTTAGAGCATTGTGTGTTTTTGTTCATGAGGTTAGGTGAAACACATGAACAAAGTAGAATAAATATGTCTGTGTATGTGTGGGTGCGTCAAATCATTTGATTACAGCAGAGTCACTTGCCATAAGCCTACGAGGGGGGGGGACAACCAACTGATCCTACTTCAGGTATGAGATATTGCCTGTTTTTCATTCTTCAAATAGTCGTGGCAGCAGTTCCTTTCTTTTTAGGCGTACGTTTTTGGAGAAGTCTTCATTAATGAAGAATTTGGTTCCCTTCAGACTCTCAGGATCTCCTGAGAATCTTCTCCTTGTCTTTGAACCTGAGCAGTTTCACCACTGTAGATCTGGTCCGTCCATCAGGAAGAAAGTGCCAATCCTATCTCGATGAGTTTAGGGTCCAGTTGATCTGCCAGGAGTTTCTTGGCCTTGACTTCTGTGTCATGCCAAATGTCAGTCTTTACATCCTCAATTCCATCGATTAAAATGTTATTGTACCTCGATTGCGACTCCTGTGGAAGAGTGCTTGTCACGTGTTGTTTGGAAGGGACAAGATGGAAGATAGTCATGGTTACTTTCTACACTACAGGGACAGGATAGAAGAGAGTCATGTTGACATGGTTACCTTCTACACTACAGGAACAGGGTGGAAGAGAGTCATGTTGACATGGTTACCTTCTACACTACAGGAACAGGGTGGAAGAGAGTCATGTTGACATGGTTACCTTCTACACTACAGGAACAGGGTGGAAGAGAGTCATGTTAAACTGAAGCGCTGCACTCAAACATATAAAGGACTAATCAAGTGGCAAAAAAACGTGACATTCTGACATTTTATTACAATTCACACAAGCACAGTCTTGACTACTGTCATTTACACTGACACCACTGTACTGGCATCATCAAAGGAACCGTCCCTTAATCCATTTCTTGAGTCTGTTTGATGGAGGATGTTTGTCTTAGGTTACATAATAACATGACTTGATCAGAGAGGTTTGGCTGTGACCTCTGAGTCACCCATTAAACAGAGAGAGAGTTACGACCCCAGGAAGTAGAAAGAGAGAGATCATGTGCGTGAGACAGAGAGCGAGAGAGATGTGAAAGGTGAGAAACTACAACCTAATTAAACCAAAGTTAGAACACGACCATACCTGGAGTAAAAGAGATGGTTTTTAAATGAGGAATAGACCGAGAACTGATACCAGTGTATGTGCATTTTCACCATTTGTAAAAGTGTTCTTACAGTATCAGTCAAAAGTTTTAGAACACCTACTCATTCAAGTGTTTTTCTTTATTTTGACTATTTGCTACATTGTAGAATAATAGTGAAAACATCAAAACTACGATATTAACACATAGGGAATCACGTGGTAACCAAAAAAGTGTTAAAACAAATCAAAATATATTTAATATTCTTCAAAGTAGGCACCCTTTGCCTCGACAGGTTTTCACTCTTGGCATTCTCTCAACCAGCTTCACGTGGAATGTTTTTCCAACAGTCTTGAAGGAGTTCCCACATATGCGGAGCGCTTGTTGGCTGCTTTTCCTTCACTCTGCGGTCCAACTCATCCCAAACCATCTCAATTGGGTTGAGGCCAGGTCATCTGATGCAGCCACTCCATCACTCTGCTTCTTGGTCAAATAGCCTTACACAGCCTGGAGGTGTGTTGGGTCATTGTCCTATTGAAAAACAAATGATAGTTCCACTAAGCGCAAACCAGATGGGATGGCTTATCGCTGCAGAATGCTGTGGTAGCCATGCTGGTTAAGTGTGCCTTGAATTCTAAAAACACAGATAGTGTCACCAACAAAGCCCACCACACCATCACACCTCCTCCTCCATGCTTCACAATGTGGAACTACACAAGCGGAGATCATCCATTCACCTACTCTACGTCTCATAAAGACACGACGGTTGGAACCAAAAATCTCAAATTTGGATTCATCAGACCAAAGGACAGATTTCCACCAGTCTAATATCCATTGCTTGTGTTTCTTGGCCCAAGCAAGTCTTTTCTTCATATTGATGTCCTTTAGTAGTGGTTTCTTTGCAGCAATTTGACCATGACGTTCTGATTCAGGCATTCTCCTCTGAACAGTTGATGTTGAGATGTGTCTGTTACTTGAACCCTGTGAAGAATTTATTTGGGCTGCAATTTCTGAGGCTGGTAACTAATGAACTTATCCTCTGGAGCAGAGGTAACTCTGGGTCTTCCATTCTTGTGGCGGTCCTCATGAGAGCCAGTTTCATCATATTGCTTGATGGTTTTTTGACTACACTTGAAACAACTTTCAAAGTTCTTGAAATTTTCCAGATTGACTGACCTTCATGTTTTAAAGTACACAACACAACTGATTGGCTCAAACGCATTAAGAAGGAAAGAAATTCCACAAATGTACTTTTAACAAGGCAAACCTGTTAATTGAAATGAATTCCAGGGGACTACCTCATGAAGCTGGTTGAGAGAATGTCAAGAGTGTGCAAAGCTGTCATCAAGGCAAATGGTGGCTACTTTGAAGAATCTCAAATATAAAATATATTTGATTTGTTTAACACTTTTTTGGTCACTACATGATTCCATATGTGTTATTTAATAGTCTTGATGACTTTACTAGTATTCTACAATGTAGAAAATTGTACAAATAAAGAAAACCCCTTGAATGAGTAGGTGTGTCCAATCTTTTGACTGGTACTGTATATGGGAGACAGAACAGCTAGCAACACACAGAGAATGGCCCCACCCATACCTCCACCATAACACACATGCAAGAGGGGGAGCAGGTAGGGAGGGGGGACGAGGGGAGCAGTGTGGTGTCCTACACCCTCAAGCGAGGGACAAAGAAGGGGATCAGGTGATCTGAAAAATGTTCCTTTCAGTGAATAGGCCTGCGATTAGCATTTTCCCCTGAAAACGCTTACTGCCTGGCCCTGTTTGCCCAGTAACTCGATCGCTAGCTGAACAAACAGCCCCTTGTAAACCGATAACAACATGTTAGCAAATCGCCCCCTCTGTGTCTGCACTAACAAGTGTTCTAGATGGCCAGGGAGCATGCTCTTTCCACTGGTCCTGAGAGGGCAGAAAGAAGAGTAGGGAAAGCTGGGACTTCTCCTGTGGTCCTGAGAGGGCAGAAAGAAGAGTAGGGAAAGCTGGGACTTCTCCTGTGGTCCTAAGAGGGCAGAAAGAAGAGTAGGGAAAGCTGGGACTTCTTTCTGCCCTCTCAGGACCACAGGAGAAGTCCCAGCTTTCCCTACTCTTCTTTCTGCCCTCTCAGGACCACAGGAGAAGAGTAGGGAAAGCCATGACTTCTCCTGTGGTCCTGAGAGGGCAGAAAGAAGAGTAGGGAAAGCTGGGACTTCTCCTGAGGCAATGTGACAGAGATGGAGCCTGTATGTTACACTCCTGCAACTGATAACTCTGCAGAGGCAGACAGGAAGTACGGTGGGTCTCTGTGTTCTTCACCGTATGAAGAATTCACCTCAGGACACGTGAGGAAGAAGGTAAAGAGAGTGGGGTTGGAGGCCACCTAAGAATAAAATTATTCTAATGAAAAAATCTGATTCAGAGTTCCACTTACTGCACTATGGAGGGGATGTCAATTCTATTATTTGAAATAACTGGACTCAGTAATAGTGAAGTCAATATCTTCTCTGTCACTTGTTTTACATCTTCTACTGAACATAAAAAACTGAAAAGAGTTAGACGTAGGAAGGGAGAGGGGTCCCGCTGGGCCGTGTGACAGGGTGATTAACAGGTGCCAGGCAAAGGGTAACCAGGGCCAGCATGTGTGGAAGACCTGACCATGGAAGACAGACAGACAGACACCAGAGCGACAGTGGTGAGAGGCAGGAAGCATGTGTGGAAGACCTGACCATGGAAGACAGACAGACAGACAGACAGACACCAGAGCAACAGTGGTGAGAGGCAGGAAGCATGTGTGGAAGACCTGACCATGGAAGACAGACAGACAGACACCAGAGCGACAGTGGTGTGATAACAGAGTAAGCTAGCATCATCACCGTGTTTGTCTGACTCCACAGTCCCCTTGATAACACCACCGGGGCCACTGTCACTCACTGCCATTGGTACTGGCATTGCCACTGCCCGTAACCCCCACGTCACTCTTGCTCATCGATCATAACCCCACCAACCATTCTAAGATACTTTATGACCTGTGGGTAGGATATCACTGTTTTCTCATATGATGTTTTTCTGTCCTCTGCTGTTGTTTTTCTACTGCGGCAGTGGTGACATTAAACCTTCAGCACATGAGATCCTGGGAGAGAGAAACAAAGAGTGTGTGGAGCATTCAAGGCCATTTTCTTTATCTTGTGTAAACTCCTACACTTCCCTAGTGGCGCCACAGGTGAAACACGGCTGTCTAGATGAACAATTATGCCACAGGCAGTTATGGGACAAAAAAAGATTTCCAAACAAGGACATTTGGTAGCAAAGCTTGGGAAGACAGATTTACACCACAGCATCATTACCAGCTCTTAATTTGTAAATCGGGAGATGCCTGACCAAAAAGTGACCCGAGAGGGGGGTTGACCTGGGGAGTTCTGAGGTACCGAAACGCATTAGATTTGAATATTTTTCCTTTATAATAAAGCATTGCATGTATATCATCACATTTGTGTGGAATAGAGCAGTAGAGTAGAGGCAACTACAGAGGTTGCACACATGGGGAACATGTTCATGCAATTCCATGTCATTTTACATGGCTGAAGACTTTGGCAGAATCTTTTTTAATACCACACAAATGATCGAAATGGCAGGGAACTTTGACACTGACAAACTGAGAATCTGAGATCAATAATAACGACCTTGTGTTGAATCCATCAATAGCCTAGGCATAGGTGTGTGGAGATACATATTGTTGGCTACAATATGAGGAAATTATAGTCCTAAAAATGCTTTCCAGTTTCACTGACTCACCCACTGATGTGCAGCTCACCTGCTGGTTATGGCCATAAACTCAATGCCAAAAGCCTCTCTCTCTCTCTCTCTCGTAAAACAATATTTGGAAGTTGATCTAATATTTTGGTAATATTTTAGTCTTTTCAGCAGGAGCCATTTGCTTTCCAACCTGTGTTTTCTCTAGATTGTATTTGAAATATTGTGAAAGGCCTGTTTTGTCTGCATGCAGTTTTTTTATTGACAGATTTGCCGCACGTTCCCAACTGCAGGCTATTTCTTGTTATTGGGCTATAATCCACAGCTAGGCTATTTTTAAAAAGAAGCTATTGATTCTCTGCGGCTAAATGATAGGCCTTCTCATGGTTTATTAGGCTGTTCTGAATGATTTCATTTCTTTCTGAACAGACAGCAGTAATTCTATAACTATGGCAAATGTGTTTACATTTATCAGGGTTGCTGCAGTTCCTTCCGAACCCTTCGCTCGGCTATGATTCTATAAGGAAATTAATTATGAAGTGCAACATTGGAGAGATGAAAGTTCAGGCTCATGTCTATCAGAGCAGAGAGATTATATAAAGTGAATCTCATTCTAGTTATGTGAGGGATACCGGCGCACTTCTCACAGCCACGGCCATGGGTTGGTCTCAAACATAGGTTAGAATGTTGCGCAAACTCGAAACCCAGGCCGGCCCAACCCAAATCAACTCTTAGAATATTAGGCTGGGCTGAAAATCAACTTTTTCACATAATGTTTTTTTGTGGTGGCAGGAGAATTAACAAGGAGGCAACTCAAGTGAACTTTGATCGTTTTATTATCATTTTTAGATATATTTTTGGGGGGAGGGGGATTCATGCCAATTAGGCACTGCTGGTAAGTATTTCAGGAACATAGAGAGAACAGAGAGAGCTGGGAAGCACCTGTAATGTTACACTAGGTTGAAGAGTATTTTCGCAGGAGAACAGCATCCCTGTGAAAGAGCTAATCTCCTCGGACTCTCGGAGGGAGGGAGGGAGGGAGGGAGGGAGGGAGGTAGGCAGGCAGGGAGGGAGGGAGTGAGGCAGGCAGGCAGGCAGGGAGGGAGGCAGGGAAGGAGGGAGTGAGGGAGGCAGGGAAGGAGGCAGGCAGGCAGGGAGGGAGGGAGACAGGCAGTAGGCTGTAGGCTGCAGCAGCGGGGCAGACATGTATGTGTGTGTAAGTGTAGGTGTCTGTCAGCACAAGCAGAGCATAGGGCCTTCACAGCTTTCCACTCACTTTAATGTATCACTGAGAAAACCTATCTCCCTCTGCCTCCCTCTGCCTCCTCCATCTGTCCTCAGCCCTTACTCCCTCTGTCCTCAGCCCTTACTCCCTCTGTCTTCACCCCCTCCTCCCCTCTGTCTTCACCCTCTTTCCTCACCTGCTCCAGCCTTCAGTCTTTGCAAGAAGCACCCCCCCACCCCTCTCGCTCTACACCCTCTTTCCCTACCCCTCTGAACCTCTCCTGAGACTTCAAGCCCAGCACTTGGAATCAATCTGAAGTGTTCAATCACTGCCTTGTCTATAGTTGAATAGCCAGTGAGTTTATTGGTACCTGACCGTGCCCTCCCCCCTCCACACACAGAGTGAGGTGTTGTGAGATTGACAGCTGAGCCCAACAAAGGCTGCTTGCGATGGCATGTATGAAGAAATAACACCAGAAAACCAACCACATCAGACTGTGGGTAGTTTGGGAAGAATGTGTGGTGGGTTTTAACAGTAATACTGCCCCTCCCTTCCTACCAACACTGAAAGCATCAACACTGCCAGTACCAGGGTAAAAAATACAGTGCCCCCCTCCTCACCCCCTACCCCCATACCACACCCTCAGCAGTGTGGAGAAGTGGGATTAGATTCAGGTGCGAGGTCCTGTTTGGGCAGGACAGGCCACAGCACAGAACTAAGTGTTTCTGTCAGTCCAGTTAACAGCTGATTATGAGACTCTACCTTAACGAGATGTCAACCAGTTTCTGTCAGTCCAGTTAACAGCTGATTATGAGACGCTACCTTAACGAGATGTCAACCAGTCGGCAGGGTTGCATGAGACAGAAAGGGAGACCCTGCTCTCTTCGCTGACCTAACCAGTTGCAGGCTCTGAATACATATTTCACTGAGTTGGAGCAACACAAAAGATGTTTGAATGGGATCCCTTCACATGCCCCTCTCTCCCAAACCCACTATTGCCCACCATGGTAACCAGAGCCAGGTATTGGCCGGCAAACATTATAGCCCCCAATCAAACAGGAGAGAATGGCAGAATGGTATATAGTGTTCTGAAAGAGGCGATTGCAGAGGCGCTGACTGACGTGCGGCCGTACTGGTGGTCTGTATCTGAGACTGACTGACACGCATCCATGAAGCCTATAACTTAAGGCCTGACAACTGCCTTACAACCGTACAGGAGCCAGAATGGCAGTTTCTACTGAGACCCTGAGGGTAGGGATTGTATGGCCCATAATGAGGGCTACCACTGAAAGGGTCTTTGTCCTGACTGACAGTCTCTAAGTCCCGTGTGAAGTCTTAAATATATACAGCCAATGTGTTACAGCCAGGTAGCGGAAATTACTCTGGGTTGGTTTTGGATGGGTTTGTGGAGTGAGTGTGTGTGTGTGTGTGTGTGTGTGTGTAAATAACAGTCATAGATCAGAAGCTAAAGCAATATGACAGGAGGAGATTATATTATTTAAACAGCCTTGATGAACAGCTAATGGGTATTTCTCAACTTCCTGGCCCCTGCCCCACACACCTAGGTTTGAGCAGAGCCCTGTGCCTGTGGAGCTGAGAGCTGAGCAAGCCTGCCAATAAACACCTGCCATCAGAGCTGTCTGTCCTCCTACTATCACACCTCTCAGTGGAGATACACCCCCATACTGCCACAGGGCCCTACTAACAGAGCTGTCTTTAACAAAACACTCTCTCACTTCACCGCTGTGAAAGATCTTCTGTGATGTAGCCTAACAAGTGCTGCATCAACTAAATGCGCTCACATATGAAATGATTAAGAGGCAGACATCGCAAAGTTCTGTAAGTGGTTATAGTATGAACACCAATAACTTAAAAACAATTATATTGTCCATATTGCCTCATACTGTACAGTGCTATACAGATGTTGAAATCACATGAAAACGAATGAAGTGGGTTTTCACTTCTAAGCTGAAACATTCTAGTAGCTAGGGTATAGATATCACTGTGCCCTAGTTATATCATACAGCATAATGGAAAAGCGCTGACAGATACACAAGAGGAAACATGGGACATATTAGGTTTCAGTGAAAGTTACAGCTCCTCCTGCAATTGAGCAACAGCCTTTCAGTGGCAAATTGTTGTTTTCTCCCACGCTACTTTCAGGCCAGAGCCATCAATCACTGGCACCCTTCATTTCTTCCCTAGTTCCACTTACCCCTCTCTTCCTGTCACCCATGCAGGCACCTATAGACTCAGCCGGAGCAGACCACAGAGGTCCAGCCAATCAGAACGTGTCTACCAAACACAATTTTGAGAATGCTGCTAGAGTTACCGATGGAAGTGACATCACAATCACCCTATTGGGGCCATGGAGCCATCTCACCTGCCCTGACACCAAACCTTCCCTGACACCAAACCCACCCTGACACCAAACCCGCCCTGACACCAAACCTGCCCTGACACCAAACCTGCCCTGACACCAAACCTGCCCTGACACCAAACCTGCCCTGACACCAAACCTGCCCTATCCTTTACAGCTAAAAAAAAAAATCACACTTTCCCGGTGGGTGAGGGTGGGTGGCGGGAGAGAGAGGTGAGGAGTGACAGCTTCTTTAATATCCGGCTGCGTTTAACTGTGTTTCACACACAGCTGGGAAGAAAATATGACACAGGGGATTCCCCTGAAGTGAGGCTCCACCCAGATCAGCAGTGATTGACAGGTGAGCACAAAGCCACTGTCAACAGGAAAGTGTTAATGTCAGGGAAAATACACACATTATCCTTCTGCACAGAAAGATTGTAGATCATTCAAAAACCATTAGACATAATTTTGCCAGCCTTTAGGGTATCTTAGAACTCTTATCTACCAAAAAATACATTGGAATCACATTTTGGACAGAAATTATAGATTCATATACTATCCATAACACATCAAGTAAATATATGACTATGAATACTTGTACTAAATAAACACACTCAACGATAAGTAACAAAACATTTTGTTATAGCTGGAACTGTTCATTCTAACATATTAAAGACAAGAACAAAAGACACTGAGTTTGAGAGATCAAACAACCCTCCACTGAGCCCTGTACACTACACTACACTATATTTCAGTGTTACTCTGTGAGGCTGCTTGGCCACTGGGGCCTGCTCTTCCCCCTCCAGTATCAGTCTCCCTCCACTCTCTGGTCCCCACATCCCTCATCACGTCTCAGCCCCAGCCGCCCGGCTCCGGTTCCGCTCTCCCTCTCAGATTATGTGACAGGGTAAATAAACCCTCCGCGCTGACAGACGCAAGGGGGGACGTCATCATGACCCACGCCGGGAGGGGCACACGGTGTGTCAGACCCACAGCCCACTGGGGATGGGGACGGGGGGACGGGACTGGCTGGCTGACCAGAGCTGTCTTGGCTAGCAGTCTGGAGAGGTCAGCCCACGCAGCAGTCTGGGTCTGTTGAGCAGGGGAGAAAGGGGTAATGAGAGCGGGGGAGAGGAGAGGCACTCAGACTGGGCTGGAATACAGTAGAGTGGAGGTTAAGAGAACTTTGGGGGAGGGGGGTGCTTCATTTATCTCAGCCCCATATTTCACAGTTGCATTCTTCTGTGAGTGGGCCTGTGTGTGTGTGTGTGTGTGTGTGTGTGTGTGTCTAAGGGCAGTGGGTTGTGAAAGGCAACTCGTGGGCTAAGTCTTCTTCTCCCAGGGCACTGGAACATCTGCTTTCAGTTAGACTGGAGACAGAAACCAAACACTGAGGAGGGGAGAAGTGGAGAGAGGAGAAGAGATGAGGGGAGAAGAGGGGAGAGTAGAGGAGAGAGTAAAGGACAGGAGACCTTGCACTTGGACGAGGGCCAGTGTGGGGCCAGGAGGCCTATGTGCATGTTTGTGTTCACACTTGAACTTCATGTTCATTTCTAAATGATGTGCGTGTAGGTGTTTGTGAGTGTGTGTGTGTGTGTAGGTGTTTGTAAGTGTGTGTGTGTAGGTGTTTGTGAGTGTGTGCGTGTAGGTGTTTGTGAGTGTGTGCGTGTAGGTGTTTGTAAGTGTGTGCGTGTAGGTGTTTGTAAGTGTGTGTGTGTGTGTGTAGGTGTTTGTAAGTGTGTGTGTGTGTGTGTAGGTGTTTGTAAGTGTGTGCGTGTAGGTGTTTGTAAGTGTGTGCGTGTAGGTGTTTGTAAGTGTGTGTGTGTGTGTAGGTGTTTGTAAGTGTGTGCGTGTAGGTGTTTGTAAGTGTGTGTGTGTGTGTAGGTGTTTGTAAGTGTGTGCGTGTAGGTGTTTGTAAGTGTGTGCGTAGGTGTAGGTGTTTGTGAGTGTGTGCGTAGGTGTAGGTGTTTGTGAGTGTGTGCGTAGGTGTAGGTGTTTGTGTGTGTGTGTGTAGGTGTAGGTGTTTGTGAGTGTGTGTGTAGGTGTAGGTGTTTGTGAGTGTGTGTGTAGGTGTAGGTGTTTGTGAGTGTGTGTGTAGGTGTAGGTGTTTGTGAGTGTGTGTGTAGGTGTAGGTGTTTGTGAGTGTGTGTGTAGGTGTAGGTGTTTGTGAGTGTGTGTGTAGGTGTAGGTGTTTGTGAGTGTGTGTGTGTGTAGGTGTTTGTGAGTGTGTGTGTGTGTAGGTGTTTGTGAGTGTGTGTGTGTGTAGGTGTTTGTGAGTGTGTGTGTGTGTAGGTGTTTGTAAGTGTGTGTGTGTAGGTGTTTGTAAGTGTGTGTGTGTAGGTGTTTGTAAGTGTGTGTGTGTGTAGGTGTTTGTAAGTGTGTGTGTGTGTAGGTGTTTGTAAGTGTGTGTGTGTAGGTGTTTGTAAGTGTGTGTGTAGGTGTTTGTAAGTGTGTGTGTGTAGGTGTTTGTAAGTGTGTGTGTGTAGGTGTTTGTAAGTGTGTGTGTGTAGGTGTTTGTAAGTGTGTGTGTGTAGGTGTTTGTAAGTGTGTGTGTGTAGGTGTTTGTAAGTGTGTGTGTGTAGGTGTTTGTAAGTGTGTGTGTGTGTAGGTGTTTGTAAGTGTGTGTGTGTGTAGGTGTTTGTAAGTGTGTGTGTGTAGGTGTTTGTAAGTGTGTGTGTGTAGGTGTTTGTAAGTGTGTGTGTAGGTGTTTGTAAGTGTGTGTGTAGGAACAGACATATCCGAGTGGGTCTGTGGTTTATTATGCCTTCTCAGTTTTTTTGAATACACCCAGACATCTGTCTATCATTGTCCTTCTGCACAGAGGTTCTGTTATTCAACGGAATGTCCACCACCCAGAATGCACTGCACTGCCTCCAGCTCCAGTGTCCAACTTCAACGAGAGCTTCTCTAGGGGTACAGTAAGCACCCTTCACCCCTCTCTTCTCCCCCTCTATCCGGACAAAGGGCACAGACACATTCTCTGTTTGTTTCCATCGCCTAATTACATCACGGCTCTACAACGGGGGAAATACACAAAGCCTTTTCTCTTCTGTCACTTAAGATTTTTTTAGCAGAGAGAGGGAGAAAGGGAGAGCGAGAGAGAAATGGAGAGAGAAAGAGAGAGAGGGAAAGAGAGCAAGCAATGGCAAGAGAAAAAACAAACTTGTCCCAGCTCTAGAGGGCCTAATTGATTTAATTTGAGTAGAAAAATGGATTAGTCATGACATGAGGCGGCGAGAGCAAACAGGCAGGACTAGGATTAGCTCACTGCTCCTACTGACTTCTGTTTGGACTAGCCATGAATATAATTTCAATACCAACACTCTGCTCTGGGCAGGCAATGGAAAAGACTGGGGTCAAAGAGGAGGAGATGAGGTAGTAGACAGTATGAGGACTGTGGGTACAGAGAGGAGGAGATGAGGTAGAAGACAGTATGAGGACTGTGGGTACAGAGAGGAGGAGATGAGGTAGAAGACAGTATGAGGACTGTGGGTACAGAGAGGAGGAGATGAGGTAGAAGACAGTATGAGGACTGTGGGTACAGAGAGGAGGAGATGAGGTAGAAGACAGTATGAGGACTGTGGGTACAGAGAGGAGGAGATGAGGTAGTAGACAGTATGAGAACTGTGGGTACAGAGAGGAGGAGATGAGGTAGTAGACAGTATGAGGACTGTGGGTACAGAGAGGAGGAAATGAGGTAGTAGACAGTATGAGGACTGTGGGTACAGAGAGGAGGAGATGAGGTAGTAGACAGTATGAGGACTGTGGGTACAGAGAGGAGGAGATGAGGTAGAAGACAGTATGAGGACTGTGGGTACAGAGAGGAGGAGATGAGGTAGAAGACAGTATGAGGACTGTGGGTACAGAGAGGAGGAGATGAGGTAGTAGACAGTATGAGGACTGTGGGTACAGAGAGGAGGAGATGAGGTAGTAGACAGTATGAGGACTGTGGGTACAGAGAGGAGGAGATGAGGTAGTAGACAGTATGAGGACTGTGGGTACAGAGAGGAGGAGATGAGGTAGTAGACAGTATGAGGACTGTGGGTACAGAGAGGAGGAGATGAGGTAGAAGACAGTATGAGGACTGTGGGTACAGAGAGGAGGAGATGAGGTAGAAGACAGTATGAGGACTGTGGGTACAGAGAGGAGGAGATGAGGTAGTAGACAGTATGAGGACTGAGTACAGAGAGGAGGAGATGAGGTAGTAGACAGTATGAGGACTGTGGGTACAGAGAGGAGGAGATGAGGTAGTAGACAGTATGAGGACTGTGGGTACAGAGAGGAGGAGATGAGGTAGAAGACAGTATGAGGACTGTGGGTACAGAGAGGAGGAGATGAGGTAGAAGACAGTATGAGGACTGTGGGTACAGAGAGGAGGAGATGAGGTAGAAGACAGTATGAGGACTGTGGGTACAGAGAGGAGGAGATGAGGTAGAAGACAGTATGAGGACTGTGGGTACAGAGAGGAGGAGATGAGGTAGAAGACAGTATGAGGACTGTGGGTACAGAGATGAGGTAGAAGACAGTATGAGGACTGTGGGTACAGAGAGGAGGAGATGAGGTAGTAGACAGTATGAGGACTGTGGGTACAGAGAGGAGGAGATGAGGTAGTAGACAGTATGAGGACTGTGGGTACAGAGATGAGGTAGTAGACAGTATGAGGACTGTGGGTACAGAGAGGAGGAGATGAGGTAGTAGACAGTATGAGGACTGTGGGTACTTGCATGGAGCCCCAGACCGAGGGTGATTGACCGTCATCTTGAACTTCTTCCATTTTCTAATAATTGCGCCAACAGTTGTTGCCTTCTCACCAAGCTGCTTGCCTATTGTCCTGTAGCCCATCCCAGCCTTGTGCAGGTCTACAATTTTATCCCTGATGTACTTACACAGCTCTCTGGTCTTGGCCATTGTGGAGAGGTTGGAGTCTGATTGAGTGTGTGGACAGGTGTCTTTTATACAGGTAACGAGTTCAAACAGGTGCAGTTAATACAGGTAATGAGTGGAGAACAGGAGGGCTTCTTAAAGAAAAACTAACAGGTCTGTGAGAGCCGGAATTCTTACTGGTTGGTAGGTGATCAAATACTTATGTCATACAATAAAATGCTAATTCATTACTTAAAAATCATACAATGTGATTTCTGGATTTTTGTTGTAGATTCCGTCTCTCACAGTTGAAGTGTACCTATGATAAAAATTACAGACCTCTACATGCTTTGTAAGTAGGAAAACCTGCAAAATCGGCAGTGTATCAAATACTTGTTCTCCCCACTGTAGATCTAATACCAAAAACTATTTAAAGCCAATACAACTCTAATTAAAGAGAAATTAAACCTCGGTGAGAGCTTGTGAACGTCATATGTTTATATGCCAATGACAAGATAATTATGTTTGGTGAATGGGACCAGCTGAGTGTGTTTGTTGACACTTAGAAACAGTTCAACAAGTTCAAAAAATGCTAGGGACCTAGCATTTAAAACAACATCTTTACACAAGTCGTGACGTCGCCAATGAACTGAACATGACAGTCTATGAGAGAGAGTACATCAGCTGCACTGGAGAGCTACCCTACATCCAGTCCATGTCAGAGTCCTCTCTTTGGTGAATCTTTAGCTTGGCTAGTCAACTTTTCAGTAAGTGCTGGAGAGAATGCATCTAGTTTCTGCTTTCAGACAACCCCTGCATTTCTGCCAGAGGACTCAGAGAGAAGTGCTTGTGTGTGTGCTGTACAAGGCATGGGGTGAAACACCATCCCGGTCTAAATATTGTTGCATGCAGCAGTTGCCCACAGGCTTCCAAGGAGAGATCCTCCGTTCCAGTCACACCTCAACTACATGCATCCAGCGAGTCATCTAGCAAAACACACCACCATATCCTCCACCTCTTACGAACCGACTCGCGCTCAGCCTCACATCCAGACAGTCCTCCACCATGACACACTTGACCATATCATCCACCAGTCCAATATTAATAATCACGGTGGTTATTCAAACACAAACCCACATCACTATCAGATAGTCTTGTCGTCTTGTATGCTGTAACATAGGCTACAATCAAGCTGTCTACTTACATATTCACACACACAATCACATATTGAACAAAACACTTTTACGTCGTCACTGATTTAAATACACACACTACAATGCATCCACCAGTCTAGATGCAGAACTATCCACTCAGCAAAATGCTCAAATTCTAGCCAGCACTGTCTCCCACTCAATGTCATAACCTTCAGGTAAGAATCCTGTATCCATTCCTGCCAATGGGGCATTGGATAATCTAAGGGTGTTGTGATAATATTTTGACACTATGGGACACCAGTATTCCATCTCAGGGGACTAGAGACTGACCAGGGCAGGGGGAAGATCTCCCTCTCAGGGGACTAGAGACTGACCAGGGCAGGGGAGATCTCCCTCTCAGGGGAGTAGAGACGGACCAGGGCAGGGGGAAGATCTCCCTCTCAGGGGAGTAGAGACGGACCAGGGCAGGTGAGATCTCCCTCTCAGGGAACTAGAGACGGACCAGGGCAGGGGGAAGATCTCCCTCTCAGGGAACTAGAGACGGACCAGGGCAGGGGGAAGATCTCCCTCTCAGGGGAGTAGAGACGGACCAGGGCAGGTGAGATCTCCCTCTCAGGGAACTAGAGACGGACCAGGGCAGGGGGAAGATCTCCCTCTCAGGGAACTAGAGACGGACCAGGGCAGGTGAGATCTCCCTCTCAGGGGACTAGAGACGGACCAGGGCAGGGGGAAGATCTCCCTCTCAGGGGACAAGAGACTGACCAGGGCAGGGGGAAGATCTCCCTCTCAGGGGAGTAGAAATGGACCAGGGCAGGGAGGGGATCTCTGTAATTGGGAAGTGGGGTGTAAAACATGCCCTTAAGGCCGTTTTTGTAATAAATAAAAATGTAAACTCTCCCCGCTAACAAGCACATCCACATACTGAAAACACACTCCCTCTTCATTCACCCACAGAACAATATTTCTACAATGTCCTCATCATTCTACTCCACTGCATCCAAGCTAAATGTCACCACATTTTTACACACATCCGAAATAAAACAGTTACTCACGCCTTCCATTAAGTGGATAAATATGGCTCCCTGGGCTTGCTAGCGCTCTCGACCAGAGAACAATTTATGAATAACTCCCTAGCTTGATTTACTGTTTTTATAGAGGAAGTCTGGCATATTTCTCCAATTCTGTTTTGGAGAGGGTTTGATTATTTTCCAGAGTTTCTTCAATGTTTTTCTGTGTTTGAGATGACGGATTGTGCAGAGTGGAGAGAGCTTGTGTGGTCTGTCACACAACTTGGACACTGAAGGAAGTCAGATTTCACAGCAACTTGAGATCTACAGAGATGACCAGACTGCTGGGTAAGGGACCAGAGCAGTTGTTAGTACCAGGGCACCATGTCAGTATTGACTGATGTTAAATAAGGAATAGTTACAGGTAAATGTCAGTGCTGGATAGCTACAACTGAAGTCATTGACCTTAAAAAAATACAGTGGTGTTAGAAGGTCCTGGGAAACATAACCAGAGGGGATATTTTGTGTCAAAGTTGACCCCTTCATGACTGAGTAGTTTAGTGGACAGACCCACAAACAGACAGGCAGGCAAGCTGGCAGCCAGGCAAGCAGGCAGCCAGGCAAGCCTACAGTGGTGTCAGTGGTGCGTCTGGTCTGGTCCAGACATCCGCTCTCTCACCAGACATCCGCTCTCTCACCTTACAGGCACACAGTGGGGCGATGAGAGCTGACGGACCAGACCAGACTGCAGAGATGAGATCTGACGGGCCAGGCCAGACTGCAGAGATGAGATCTGACGGGCCAGGCCAGACTGCAGAGATGACATCTGACAGGCCAGACCAGACGGCAGAGAAGAGATCTGACGGGCCAGACCAGACTGCAGAGATGAGATCTGACGGGCCGGACCAGACTGCAGAGATGAGATCTGACGGGCCAGACCAGACAGCAGCGCTAGTTCATTACATAGGCTGGTCAGAATTTGGCATGACAGGTCCATTGACTGAGGTTAATCTCACCTGCATTCCTCAGGTTTGGATCCAGATAAAGCATCTCCTTCACTGCCTCTGGGCTCACACTGTAGATAGACGACCATGCCTCGCTGGTGATGCTGAGACGCCATTGCCTTGCTGGTGATGCTGAGACGCCCCTGCCTCGCTTGTGAGTCAGATATTTGTCCTGTTTTCTACTCCCCCATAGTCAGATGAACTTATGAATATCATTTGTATGTCTCTGCGTGCAGTTTGAAGGAAGTTGAAGGTAGTTTCTGGAGCCATTGCTAACTAGCGTTAGCACAATGACTGGAAGTGTACAGGAGCAGCTAGCATCACCCAACAGTAGTCAACCAGTGGCTGAAGTACTTCACTCATACTAAGGCCCACTCGTATTGTTACACTATTGTCAAAAGGTTCTTGAGTATTTCAGAGATATACAGGGTGCGGCTACATTCTCCTGTTTTCATCCAGCCTCTCCTTTGTACTAAAATATTCTGTTCTCACAAAGCATCAGTACTTGATTCTTTAGTCTGTAAGGCCCCGATGTAAGGCCCTGCCTTTTACGCCAACGCTCCTTTTCTTTGACTAGCAAGGACATCAGGTCAAATTGGTAAGATTGATCCACATTGCTTTTAGTGAAGCTTTTAGACGTTACCTACAAATAAGGAAAAAAATAAGCAAGTATGGAAGATATGGAGGAAAAAGAACAGCCACTGGAGGAAAAACAACTAGGCTTAATAGAGATGATAAAGGTGGAGGAAAAACAACTAGGCTTAATAGAGATGATAAAGGTGGAGGAAAAACAACTAGGCTTAATAGAGATGATAAAGGTGGAGGAAAAACAACTAGGCTTAATAGAGATGATAAAGGTGGAGGAAAAACAACTAGGCTTAATAGAGATGATAAAGGTGGAGGAAAAACAACTAGGCTTAATAGAGATGATAAAGGTGGAGGAAAAACAACTAGGCTTAATAGAGATGATAAAGGTGGAGGAAAAACAACTAGGCTTAATAGAGATGATAAAGGTGGAGGAAAAACAACTAGGCTTAATAGAGATGATAAAGGTGGAGGAAAAACAACTAGGCTTAATAGAGATGATAAAGGTGGAGGAAAAACAACTAGGCTTAATAGAGATGATAAAGGTGGAGGAAAAACAACTAGGCTTAATAGAGATGATAAAGGTGGAGGAAAAACAACTAGGCTTAATAGAGATGATAAAGGTGGAGGAAAAACAACTAGGCTTAATAGAGATGATAAAGGTGGAGGAAAAACAACTAGGCTTAATAGAGATGATAAAGGTGGAGGAAAAACAACTAGGCTTAATAGAGATGATAAAGGTGGAGGAAAAACAACTAGGCTTAATAGAGATGATAAAGGTGGAGGAAAAACAACTAGGCTTAATAGAGATGATAAAGGTGGAGGAAAAACAACTAGGCTTAATAGAGATGATAAAGGTGGAGGAAAAACAACTAGGCTTAATAGAGATGATAAAGGTGGAGGAAAAACAACTAGGCTTAATAGAGATGATAAAGGTGGAGGAAAAACAACTAGGCTTAATAGAGATGATAAAGGTGGAGGAAAAACAACTAGGCTTAATAGAGATGATAAAGGTGGAGGAAAAACAACTAGGCTTAATAGAGATGATAAAGGTGGAGGAAAAACAACTAGGCTTAATAGAGATGATAAAGGTGGAGGAAAAACAACTAGGCTTAATAGAGATGATAAAGGTGGAGGAAAAACAACTAGGCTTAATAGAGATGATAAAGGTGGAGGAAAAACAACTAGGCTTAATAGAGATGATAAAGGTGGAGGAAAAACAACTAGGCTTAATAGAGATGATAAAGGTGGAGGAAAAACAACTAGGCTTAATAGAGATGATAAAGGTGGAGGAAAAACAACTAGGCTTAATAGAGATGATAAAGGTGAAGGAAAAACAACTAGGCTTAATAGAGATGATAAAGGTGAAGGAAAAACAACTAGGCTTAATAGAGATGATAAAGGTGAAGGAAAAACAACTAGGCTTAATAGAGATGATAAAGGTGAAGGAAAAACAACTAGGCTTAATAGAGATGATAAAGGTGGAGGAAAAACATCTAGGCTTAATAGAGATGATAAAGGTGGAGGAAAAACATCTAGGCTTAATAGAGATGATAAAGGTGGAGGAAAAACAACTAGGCTTAATAGAGATGATAAAGGTGAAGGAAAAACAACTAGGCTTAATAGAGATGATAAAGGTGAAGGAAAAACAACTAGGCTTAATAGAGATGATAAAGGTGGAGGAAAAACAACTAGGCTTAATAGAGATGATAAAGGTGGAGGAAAAACAACTAGGCTTAATAGAGATGATATAGGTGGAGGAAAAACATCTAGGCTTAATAGAGATGATAAAGGTGGAGGAAACACAACTGGGCCCCTCGTTCGACTGATGTATTCTGGGGGGGGCAGCTACTTTTTTAATTTCACCTTTATTTAACCAGTTAGTCTAGTTGAGAACAAGTTCTCATGTACAACTGCGACCTGGCCAAGAATAAAGCAAAGCAGTTCGACACATACAACAACACAGAGTTACACATGGAGAAAAAAAAACAGTCAATAACACAGTTGAAGAAAATCTATATTAAGTGTGTGCAAATGGGGTAAGATAAGGGAGGTAAGGCAATAAATAGGCCATGGTAGCGAAGTAATTACAATATACCAATTAGACACTGGAGTGATTGATGTGCAGAAGATGAATGTGCAACTAGAGATACTGGGGTGCAAAGGAGCAAAATAAATAAATACAGTATGGGGATGAGGTAGTTGGATGGGCTATTTGCAGATGGGCTATGTACAGGTGCAGTGATCTGTGAGCTGCTCTGACAGCTGGTGTTTAAAGCTAGTGAGGGAGATATGAGTCTCCGGCTTCAGTGATTTTTGCAATTCTTTCCAGTCATTGGCAGCAGAGAACTGGAAGGAAAGGCGGCCAAACAAGGAATTGGCTTTGGGGGTGACTAGTGAGATATACAGGCTGGAGCGTGTGCTACGGGTGGGTGCTGCTATGGTGACCAGTGAGCTGAGATAAGGGGGACCTTTACCTAGCAGAGACTTGTAGATGACCTGGAGCCAGTGGGTTTGGCGATGAGTATGAAGCGAGGGCCAGCCAACGAGAGCGTACAGGTCACAGTGGTGGGTAGTATATGGGGCTTTGGTGACAAAACGGATGGCACTGTTATAGACTGCAACCAATTTGTTTAGCAGAGTGTTGGAGGTAATTTTTTAAATGACATCGCCGAAGTCGAGGATCGGTAGGATGGTCAGTTTTACGAGGGTATGTTTGGCAGCATGAGTGAAGGATGCTTGGTTGTGAAATAGGAAGCCGAGTCTAGATTTAATTTTGGATTGGAGATGCTTAATGTGAGTCTGGAAGGAGAATTTACAGTCTAACCAGACACCTAGGTATTTGTAGTTGTCCACATGTTCTAAGTCAGAACCGTCCAAAGTAGTGATACTGGACGGGCGGGCAGGTGCGGGCAGCGACCGGTTGAAGAGCATGCATTTAGTTTTACTTGCATTTAAGAGCTCGTCTAGAGGTTGGTTAACACAGTGTCCAAAGAAGGGCCAGAAGTATACAGAATGGTGTCGCCTGCGTAGAGGTGGATCAGAGAATCACCAGCAGCAAGAGCGACATCATTGATGTATACAGAGAAGAGAGTCGGCCCGAGAATTTAACACTGTGGCAGTCCGGACAACAGGCCCTCCGATTTGACACACTGAACTCTATCAGAGAAGTAGTTGGTGAACCAGGCGAGGCAGTCATTTGAGAAACCAGGGCGGTAGCCTGGTGGTTAGAGCATTGGGCCAGTTACCAAAACGTTGCTAGTTCAAATCCCCGAGCTGACAAGGTATAAATGTGTTGTTCTGCCCCTGAACAAGGCAGTTAACCCACTGTTCCTGGGCCGTCATTGTAAATAAGATTTTGTTCTTCACTGACTTGCCTAGTTACATTTTTTTTTTATCTCACCCTCAATACCACTTCGATGTCTAACGTCAAATGCACCATTATCTACAAATCAATGAATTCACTCAGGAACGAGATCTCCTTTCTCTGTCCGTGACCCTCTATGTCAAACAGACTGACTCAATAGAGCTAACCTTTCATGATGGTAATTATCTCTCATGTTCTCTCCCAACTCCGGTGATCACAGACCTATGCATCAAGCAAATAGAAGAGACCAGGGAACATGCTTCTGCTCCTGTATTTTCATTCATGTGGGTTCTCAACTATATATTTGGAAGTCTATATGTCTTTTCAACATTTTCATCTATTATTTTCAATTCTATGACTAACTGGTCATAAAACACTCAAGCTCATCCAATGTTACCATTGTGTGGATTGTTACTTTTAACATATGGATATTCGTTTCAGTGCAGGCTGCTGAGGGGAGGACCGCTCATAATAATGGCTGGAACGGAGCGAATGGAATGGCATCAAACCATGTGTTTGACACCAATCCACATATTCTGCTCCAGTCATTACCACAAGTTCATCCTCCACAAAAAAAGATATCTGATGTGATGGCAAATGCCAAAAGGTAGTGGCTCGCCAGACTTAAGACAAAGCAGGGTGAGAGCAGAGTTAAAGGATAGGATAAATTCTCTGAATGAATCATTACCTAATAGACTCAACCGCCAAGATGAGTGTTTGTGTGTAAGTGGATCAGAAAGGGAAAGATAGAGGATATTCACAACCCTGCATAACAGAGAACCCAGGACATGCGTGGGACACTACTGCCACCCAGAGGACTGGTATGTGTACTGCTACTGTTTGCTTCACCAGAAGGTGACAACTGATACATAATTAAATACATAATTAAATCCTTATTGGGAACTTGAGACAGAATAGGCTTAACACTTCAGAATAAGATGTCTGGCACATAAACACCAGTCATATTAAACAAATAACCAAACACAGAATAATGAGGAAATAATTAGCAATAATATTATCATCATCATCATCATCATCATATGAAGCTCAGTCAAACCTATCCACAGTAATGTTTTAATTTACATTTTTGGGACCATTTTAAAGTTGCTGTTGAAAGGAGGATGATAGAACTACTACCACTGAGTTATGCATCTATTATAGGCTAACGACTGAAGGCTAACGAATGCACAATGGTGGGGGAATTGAGAACATTAATATTATACTAATTTATGAATCTCACAGTTGCCATATTATCCTCCATGTTCGGTTAGAGGTATCATCATAAAGTCATGCCTCTGATCCCTCCTCCATCGGTAGGATATCCCCTTCCTCTTGGATAAACAGATCCGATGGGGGAGGACCTCTCCTCAGAGTACATCTCTAGCTGACCTTTGTGATGCGAGGTCAGCGCCTGTCCCTCTCACACTCACTGTAGGTACAACCAAACCTCTTCCAGGTTACCCTTGCATACCCTACAAGACATGCCACAAGAGGTCTCTTCACAATCCCCAAGTCCAGAACAGACTATGGGAGGCACACAGTACTACTCTATTCCACATCAAGTAACTCATGCCAGAAGTAAAATTAGATTTAAAAAACATATTAAAAAACACCTTATGGAACAGCGGGGACTGTGAAGCGACAGACACACGATAACACAAGCACTATACATACACATGGATATAGTACTGTAGATATGTGGTACTGGTGGAGTTGGGGCCTGAGGGCACACGGTGTGTTGCGAAATCTGTGAATGTATTGTAAGTTTTTTTTAAATTGTATAAACTGCCTTAATTTTGCTGGAGCCCAGGAAGAGTAGCTGCTGCTTTGGCAGCAGGGGATCCATAATAAATACAAATACTCTTCTCAATACAGCCACATCACAAGCCCAAAGCTCTTCCATGACAACATTGCCAATTACTACCATCCTTTTAGCGACAGCCGGCAGAAGCCTTCTGACAAGAATCACACTTCAAATGAACTTGTCTCCTCTCTCTTTTCCCATCTTTCGCCTCACCCTTTCACCTACTCTGACTGTCTTTTCATCAGCGTTCCCTCTCTCTTTTCATCCCCCTTTCACATACTCTGATGACTGTCTTTTCATCAGCTCTCCCCCTCTCTCTCTGCTGACAGCTGACATGTCATCGTAGCAACAGCGCTAATGAGCGCTGGCACATGACCTTCAGTGCGGTCAGAGTAGATTGAGTCGGCGAACTGCTCATTAATAAGACAATCAGATGGATTAGAAAGGCCACAGTGCAGGGAACACACCAAGACACATCATTCTCACAAAGAGAGGCAGAGGGACAAACAAACACAGTCACATTGAACAGGACAGACGAGACCAAAAAATTTGAGAAATACAGAGGGACAGACAAAGAGGCTGACAAACTAGAGAGCTACAATAAACACTGACTGAGAGAGACAGGGATAGGATCATGTAGAGTAGACAGTGAAGCAGGAACCAACCGCAGGCCACAGCGACAGACATAAGATCATGTCCTGTATGGATATTGGAGGACCCTAGCAAAGGCCACAAGCCAAACTGACACACAGGCACAAGCGTGAAGCGACAGGGTGGTTGTTCTGTTCTCCCGTCCCTTTCTGTCTCCCTCCCTCTCTCACCACTCCAGAGCCTGGAGGCAGCTCCTCAGACACAGGCCCATCTAGACTGACACCTCTGACAAACACACACATTGACCACACATTTCAAAGCACACAATATAAATATACACAAGTTCATGTACTCTTTCTCTCTCACACACACACATGAGCAGGTTCCAGAGAAATGGCAGGTGACCAGTGAACGGGAAGAGTAGCCTTTCAGTGTTGACAGTTTGATAGCAGGCCAACACCAGGCTCTTAGAACAAGGCCTAAAATCTCTGACAAATAAAGGCAGCGCTGAGCAGAACAAGGATATCCATCCACTGACAAGGCCATGGCTCTCCCTCTACGTCAGAGGCAGCAACCACAGAGACAGGGAATAGAGCAAGCAACAAATGAACACACAATCTGTCTCTTCCTCATTAACTGACATGCGACACATTGGGATGCTCTGGGTCAATTGAAAGAGAGTCTGTACAGCTAGTCTCTGTCCCAGGGGATAGTGTCCCTGCACAGCTAGTCTCTGTCCCAGGGGATCCATGTACAGCTAGTCTCTGTCCCAGGGGATAGTGTTCCTGTACAGCTGGTCTCTGTCCCAGGGGATAGAGTCCCTGTACAGCTAGTCTCTGTCCCAGGGGATAGAGTCCCTGCACAGCTGGTCTCTGTCCCAGGGGATAGAGTCCCTGTACAGCTAGTCTCTGTCCCAGGGGATAGTGTCCCTGCACAGCTGGTCTCTGTCCCAGGGGATAGAGTCCCTGTACAGCTAGTCTCTGTCCCAGGGGATAGTGTCCCTGCACAGCTAGTCTCTGTCCCAGGGGATAGAGTCCCTGTACAGCTAGTCTCTGTCCCAGGGGATAGTGTCCCTGCACAGCTGGTCTCTGTCCCAGGGGATAGAGTCCCTGTACAGCTAGTCTCTGTCCCAGGGGATAGAGTCCCTGTACAGCTAGTCTCTGTCCCAGGGGATAGAGTCCCTGTACAGCTGGTCTCTGTCCCAGGGGATAGAGTCCCTGTACAACTAGTCTCTGTCCCAGGGGATAGAGTCCCTGTACAGCTGGTCTCTGTCCCAGGGGATAGTGTCCCTGTACAGCTGGTCTCTGTCCCAGGGGATAGTGTCCCTGTACAGCTGGTCTCTGTCCCAGGGGATAGTGTCCCTGTACAGCTAGTCTCTGTCCCAGGGGATAGAGTCCCTGTACAGCTAGTCTCTGTCCCAGGGGATAGAGTCCCTGTACAGCTAGTCTCTGTCCCCCAAAAAACTCTGCAGTCATATGAGAATGGATAGACTGAGAGGAAGGTTGGGAAGAGACAGAGGCCCCTATAATTTCAGAATTAATTAGCAGCGCTGCCGGGGCAGCTGGGTAGCAGCCTTGAGCGGCCCTGTCATAGAGTCAGCCTTGACCCCTCGTCTCCACGGCACCCAGGCCATCGTCATGGCAAAGGCATCGCTGTGGCAGCAAGCAGAAGGTTGTCTGTGCCCTGCGCTCTGGCCTAAGTGGACACAAACACTGCCATACACACACACACACACAAAGTCAACGGCTGCCTCTGAGTGAAACGGATGACTTGGTGGCCCTTCAGGGTTGTCACTCACTTACTCAGACCCTTGTCCCTGGTCCCCGTCCTGGGGCAAAGTCACAGCCAAGCCCCACCCGATCCCCAGTTTTACTGTATCCCCCGCTCTCTCTCACCCTCCTCCAGGGCACTGCCCCTGATGGCCAGTCATGACTGACATTGGGAGAGACGGATACAAGGTTTGATACTAGACCCCCCTGGACCCCTCGCTCAAACGACCCTTAATTAAAGTTCATCGTCAGATCTGTTAGATAGGAGCATGGACAATATCATCATGTTGAAATGATACACAAAACTGTGAAACAGAGACAGGATGCAGCAAATCCCACAAACAAGACGAAACTCGGTCTGCTTTGGGCCATTTCTTCCATTGGGCTACACAAAGGTCACGTTGGGGTTGCACTGAGACAAGAGTGGGTCTTCAACACCATAACAAGGACTCATCTTTCTCCAATTAAAACCCCACAACTCATTGAACTGAAAATGTCCATCTCCTCAATCCATCAAGCTTACAAAACAGTGTTACTTTGTGACATCACTATTTACAAAATGATTATTCTCCTTTGTGACATCACCACCCACAGATCAGATAATATTATTGTCCTACTTTATGACCTTAAATGCAGAATATTTTCTTCTGATATCATTGGAACAATCCTCTGTGACTTCACCAATCAGCAATCACTAAATTCAAAATACCATGGTCTCAACATCTTCAACAATACCATCATTGGCATCATTCAAATAATGATGATCAAGGCTTGGTTCAACCTCTATATTCAACTACCTGACTGTCCTACCACATGGTTCCAATCAGCTGATCCTGGAACAAAACAGCCATACAGCCTTTGAGTAACTCTTCAAAGAGCAAACTGTCTCTTTTAGTGTTGCTTATAGGGTGTTCAGTGAGAGTGATGCGTCTGTGTGAATGGCTCTGTAACAACTTATACCGACTTCTATTTCTTTACGCAAACCAGTATGTAATCGACCATTTCTGATATTTTATTTTGAGGAAGAACAGAAGTCTCTCTCTCGCGGATAGAGTGACTAGAAACAAATGAGGAATGTGTGTTCAAATGTACGTTCACAGTATGTTGAATAATACTCACACACGCAGCTCAAACAGCTTTGCCCCATTGTTCAATCAGCTGTAAAGCCTGACCCGGGGGACTGTGGCCAGAGGATTGACAATCAGATACAGGCCCTGGTCTTGTCGGAAAATTACATTTTTCGCACAGAAAAGGGTCCAAATGGCAGTTGTCAACGGCCGTCAGTCTCACGTGTGGTGCTAGGAGGCAGGAAGCGCCCAGTCAGCATGTGGCCCCGTCAACGCCGCACTCCAGCTGCCACCGCAGAGCATGTCTGAAAAGAGCAAGGCCTCACAGCCACTCACATCAATCTGTTGACAGACACTAATCACACACACAAAAAATGTCACCCATGTTTACCACACACACACACACACACACACACACACGGCTGAGCAGGAGCATTGGCGCCCTAGCAAATTGCTTGGCCACCAGTGGAGCAGCAGGGTGGCACATTGCTGGCCACATGGAGGTTGGTGGCACCTTAATTGGGGAGGACGGGCTTGTGGTAATGGCTGGAGTGGAGTCAGTGGAATGGTATCAAATACATTAAACAGATGGTTTCCATGTGCTTGATGCCATTCCATTTGCTCCGTTCCAGCTATTATTAAAGAGCCGTCCTCTCCTCAGCAGTCTCTACTGCCTGGCCCACGGCCCCCACAGAACCACGTACCCATTCAAACCTTATCTATCTAAAGGTCAGCAAGGGCAGAAACTGCTTATAGCACGCTTCCATTACAACTTGCCCATTTTAAGAGGGGGGATATTTCTCAAATGTCTGTGCTCTATTCTCATGTTCTGTACCATCTGGTAAAATGTTACTAATCTAGGCTTTAATGTGCATCTTGGTTTCAATCTCAATCTTAAAAAGGCCAATTTAAGGTTAGTGACTACCATTGCATGCATTCAGATGTGGCTTTGAGGGTTTCTGTGTTTTGATGTTTCTTGCTCTAATGTCCAATGGCCTTAAAGTCCCTTCAAAAGGCCCAGCAGAGCCAGATGAAGCATGAAATGTGCACCACAGTAAAATTATTATTTCTGGAGATTGGCTCCAGCCACTCTGAAATCACTGAGACATACACGTCTTTTGACGCTTTGAGCTTGTGGCAACAAAGAACCTTGTTTTATTCTCACAAAAATCTACCATCCATCATCACACCACATTATAGCCCATGACACCAGCATACCACATTATAGCCCATGACACCAGCATATATTTGCATAAATTAGAGTAGCAGCAAAAGCTAACTCTTATAGAACGACTATAGGGTTCTGATTACATATGCATTATGGTTGAAAATAATTATAGTGCTAAAGTACCATACGAGTGTCAGACAGAAATGTATGATAAGATGTTTAAGTTGATTGGAATCTGATCCTAATCACACTAGCCAGGATTCCTGCTCCCTGGCTGCCTGCTGGCTTCCTCCAGGGCCACATCAACATGGGCCAAACTCCCCTCAACCAGCAGTGATCTCATTCTCATCTCATGATCCAAGAGCACTGATTACCTGAAGATAGAGCATAGTTCAGCCAAGGACAGAGCCTAACCACCACTAGTAGTACTGCGGTGAGGCAGGCAGGCAGGGACATCAGGCCTTATACACTGACAGTACAGGGACTGTGGGGAGAAGCTGCTTGTTACAGAGCCACTCATTGACAGGACTCGTCTCTCTTTAAACACTTGCTCCTGGACAGCAGATACTAAACTATTCATGGAGATGAGGAACTGGCATGAGGCTCACAGGCTTAGTGAGGACAACATCTCTAACACTGTCATAGTTTTGGAATTTAGGTGAATTCAGTCTCCTCCTGCTTGAAATTAGCCCTAGATTTGATCAATAGTCTCTGTTAAGTATCATGTCTCTCTTCTGGAAGTGTTACTGTTAGAAAAAAGCTTCTGAACACGAGCCACTGAGCAGTGGTGCCGTGGCACACCACTAGGTCATCAAGACACAGCAAAACACTAATACAACCCCAGACTGAATGGACAGAAAGATGGACAGACACAGACAAAGAGAGAGGGTCTTGGTCCTTCCACTAGTCCATATCATAGCCTTCTGCCCAGTGCAAAGTGAAACTGATCTGGACAGACTGGGTATCTTGTGGCATACGGAACACCCCTGGGGCCTCTGACACTGGGTGGAGGGGGTGAGGGTGGGGGGGGCAAGGGTGGTCATCTCTGTTCTAATCTGCCTTTAGGAGTGACAGGGGTGCGGGGGGCATGGTGCCAAGCGGTCAGGGGAACCAGGAATTCTGTATCATGATCATCGCCCAGAGAGCTACAACTCTGCTCTGATGGGATTAATGTCAGCTGATTAATGTCAGCTCGGTGCTCGTTAGAGAGGATTCATGTCAACTGAGCTCGTCCTTCACATGGACACCCACCGGCCATGCTACGATGCCTGTCTTCCCCATGTCCATGTCCAATTACACACACTGCCTCATTCTCTCTCAGTCTGCATCCTGAGTGCCAAGAGGGACTGCTGTACCAGAACCCAGACTAGGACTACAAACCTGAACTGTCTGTGGACTGCTTTTATAGGTGCATCATTATCCTAAATGTATTGAGTCCATCTAAGAATGAAATCAACTTCAACCAATTTAACTCCTGGACCATTTCCAGGGACAAGAGGTACAGTACATATAGTATGACCACAGCTCCTTAGATAGACCTAAGACTAAACTGTCAGAACACACTGCAACCCTGGAGGGGTTGGTGAATGTCACTGCAGAGCGCCGTCTCAGTGACACATCTTGGCTGGTATCCAGCACGAAGGGCCGCCTATTTGAGGGGTGGGACACGGGGAGGGATGATCGTCTCCTGTCCAGCAGCTGCTGAGTCCTGAAAGGGCGTTTATGCGCTGTGACAAAAGCTGCGTGCTCCAAGCCCCTCCACTAATACAGCGTGACAGCCAAGGTCAAACTGTGGATGGACTGGGCCTGTCAACCGGCCATGCACTCACACATGATAATGAGAAGGGCCACCGTGAGGAGAGTACAAGGAGAGGAGAGTACAAGGAGAATACACTAACACAAAACACAGTGCACAGTATGTTGGACATGTCTTAAGTGACCTATGGGAGTACTCCACCCCCTCTGTGGGGTAATTACACCAGTGAGAGCTGAGACATAATTAAGACACAGCTCTCCATCTGAAAACAACACTATCTGTCTGTAGCATCCAGAGGTAGAGGAAGGCTGGCAAACAGGACAGGGGTGAGGAGCAGTCCAGAGGTAGAGGAGGGCTGGCAGACAGGATAGGTGTGAGGAGCAGTCCAGAGGTAAGTGCCGTCCGAGTAGGCCAGCAGCAGGCTACAGACAGGTCAAGCCACCAAGCCAACGCCTCAGCAAACCCTCTGTATTTATGGTACATACAGTGCCTTCAGAAAGTATTCAGACCCCTTGACTTTTTCCACTTTGCTACATTACAGCCGTATTCCAAAATGTATGAAATAAAAAAAAAAATTAAATATCTTATTTACATAAGTATTCAGACCCTTTCCTATGAGACTCAAAATTGAGCTCAGGTGCATCCTGTTTCCCTTGATCATCCTTGAGATGTTTCTACAACTTGATTGGAGTCCACCTGTGGTAAATTCAATTCAATGGATATGATTTGGAAAGGCACACACCTGCCTAGATAAAGGTCCCACAGTTGACAGTGCATGTCAGAGCAAAAACCAAGCCCACTGTCCCTGGACCAGACAAGACTAGCAAAAAAGTGCTCTTCACTGACTAGTCGTGGTTGTCTCACCAGGGGTGATGGTCGGATTCGCGTTTATCGTCGAAGGAATGAGCGTTACACCGAGGCCTGTACTCTGGAGCGGAATTGATTTGGATGTGGAGGGTCCAACATGGTCTGGGGCGGTGTGTCACAGCATCATCGGACTGAGCTTGTTGTCATTGCAGGCAATCTCAACGCTGTGCATTACAAGGAAGACATCCTCCTCCCTCATGTGGTACCCTTCCTCCAGGCTCATCCTGACATGACCCTCCAGCATGACAATGCCACCAGCCATACTGCTCGTTCTGTGCATGATTTCCTGCAAGACAGGAATGTCAGTGTTCTGCCATGGCCAGCGAAGAGCCCAGATTTCAATCCCATTGAGCATGTCTGGGACCTGTTGGATTGGAGGGTGAGGGCTAGGGCCATTCTCCCCAGAAATATCTGGGAAATTGCAGGTGCCTTGGTGGAAGAGTGGGGTAATATCTCACAGCAATTACTGGCAAATCTGATGCAGTTCATGGGGAGGAGATGCACTGCAGTACTTAATGCAGATGGTGGCCACACCAGATACTGACTGTTACTTTTGATTTTGACCCTCCCTTTGTTCAGGGACACATTACTACATTTCTGTTAGTCACATGTCTGTGGAACTTGTTCAGTTTATGTCGGTTGTTGAATCTTGTTATGTTCATACAAATATTTACACGTTAGGTTTGATGAAAATAAATGCAGTTGACAGTGAGAGGACGTATATTTTTTTGCTGAGTTTAGTAAGATATTAAGGTAGTAAGTCAGAGTGGAACACCACACACAGACAAGGTCAACTGCAGTCTGAAAAGGCCACACCCGCAATGTGCAGTGAGCACGTTACCAGGTGGAGACAAAACATAACTGGCTTATTAACATTAGAGTATATCTAACTCATTCAATAGGCAGATGACTCCCTCCACCCTTTATCCCTTATTCCTCCAGTTCACCCAGACCCATTCAGACACTGAGTGGTGCAGCAACAGCAGGTCCCAGAGAGCCGTGGCCAGGGTAGGGGAGTCCTGGAGGCTCATTCCAGCACGCCGGCTGCTGGTGCTGGCTGTCATTCCACAGGAGCAGCCAGGCAGAAGGGCAGTGCTGAGGAAGGCTGGGGGGGACGTGGGGACAGGCAGGGTGGGATGCACAGAGGGGTGGAGGGTGCACCACGAGGGGTTCTGATCAAGCTGTGGCGCCGGGAGACAGATAGCAGACGGTGAGAATGAGGCTGCCTCTTTAATTAACTTGTATAGAGAGTGGAGCACTGGAGAAGTGGTTGAAGTGTGTTCCTGGGCTGAGCGAGAGCACACACACAAACATACACACTTAATTGTTTTGACAGAACTTCTCAAGTCCACGCAGGCATTCAACATAAGTTAACACTTGAAAAATGGTATCATATTATATAATAGGATATACTCAATCATTATGTTATTCACTGTACTGCTGTTCAATTCAATCATCTACAAGACATTTGGAAACAAGAACTCTGGGATTTGCAGACCGTAGTCTTTTTTCATATCTAGTTGCTTATGTACAATAATACATATTATTTCGTCATTCACAGCAGTTCTGAGGAAATTCACTTAGCGAGAGGCTCCAGTCGAGCCTTTCACATCGAAATACAAAGAATAATTGCTTGGATTCGCCCAAAATATACATTTCTGTAAGTAGAGAACTGTTTCCAGTTGCTTTAACAGTCTGGTGGGAAGGACAGGAAAAGAGCGACTCTCGCCACAGTGTTACGGATGGGCCACATTTATCATGAGTAGATTAAATAAACTGTGTGGAAGCCTGGCCTTGGTTGAAGTGCCGAGAGGCCTTTGGTTTAAGGCTCTGCATTCTCATTTTTCACCCACAGGAATCACAGAGGCGTAGAGAGTATTGCCACTGTAGTGAAGACATTCAGTGAGCCGCGTCGCCTGTCAATCAAATTTTAACTTGGAGGTCAGCACGAGCGACACCGGTTAGGGGCGGTCACAGCGAGCAGCCCAGCATCCTGGTGTTTATGATTCGACCGCCATTCCGGCTCATTATCAAGATGACTTGGCAGTTGCCCAGGTCAACCAGGTGTCGATCAGCGGGACCAAAAGCAACCGGCGCTGTAAATGTCATTCGTCATCGCTAATGATCATTCCCTGGGCTCTCCAATTTACAATCATTTAAAAGGATGTAGGGAAAACTCCAGTCTTCCTCGAGAAATGAACTCTGGAAATCCAGGATGCTGGAACTATGTCTGGGGGGAGTTGATAACCGCCATCGATAAGAGACATTACTGTGCAGCCGTATTCGTCGACCAGGCCAAGGCTTTCGACTCTGTCAATCACCACATTCTTATCGGCAGACTCAAGAGCCCTGATTTCTCAAATGATTGCCTCGCCTGATTCACCAACTACTTCTCTGATAGAGTTCAGTGTGTCAAATCGGAGGGCCTGTTGTCCAGACCTCTGACAGTCTCTATGGGGTTGCCACAAGGTTCAATTCTCAGGCCGACACTCTTCTCTGTATACATCAATGATGTCGCTCTTGCTGCTGGTGATTCTCTGATCCACCTCTACGCAGACGACACCATTCTGTATACCTCTGGCACTTCTTTGGACACTGTGTTATCTAACCTCCAGATGAGCTCCAATGCCATACAACTCTCCTTGCGTGGCCTCCAACTGCTCTTAAATGCAAGTAAAACTAAATGCATGCTCTTCAACCGGTCGCTGCTCGCACCTGCCCGCCCGTCCAGCATCACTACTCTGGACGGTTCTGACTTAGAATATGTGGACAACTACAAATACCTAGGTGTTTGGTTAGACTGTAACCTCTCCTTCTAGACTCACATTAACCATCTCCAATCCAAAGTTAAATCTAGAATCGGCATCCTATTTCGCAACAAAGCATCCTTCACTCATGCTGCCAAACATACCCTCGTAAAACTGACCATCCTACCGATCCTCGACTTCGGCGATGTCATTTACAAAATAGCCTCCAACACTCTACTCAACAAATTGGATGCAGTCTATCACAGTGCCATCTGTTTTGTCACCAAAGCCCCATATACTACCCACCACTGCGACCTGTACGCTCTCGTTGGCTGGCCCTCGCTTCATACTCGTCGCCAAACCCACTGGCTCCAGGTCATCTACAAGTCTCTGCTAGGTAAAGCCCCCAATTATCTCAGCTCACTGGTCACCATAGCAGCACCCACCCGTAGCACATGCTCCAGCAGGTATATCTCACTGGTCACCTCCAAAGCCAATTCTTCCTTTGGCTGCCTTTCCTTCCAGTTCTCTGCTGTCAATGACTGGAACGAATTGCAAAAATCACTGAAGCTGGAGACTCATATCTCCCTCACTAGCTTTAAGCACCAGCTGTCAGAGCAGCTCACAGATCACTGCACCTGTACATAGCCCATCTGTAAATAGCCCATCCAACTACCTCATCCCCATACTGTATTTATTTATTTATTTATCTTGCACCCCAGTATCTCTACTTGCACATTCATCTTCTGCACATCTACCATTCCAGTGTTTAATTGCTATATTGTAATTACTTCGTCACCATGGCCTATTTATTGCCTTACCTCCCTTATCCTACCTCATTTGCACATACTGTATATAGACTTTTTCTACTGTATTATTGACTGTATGTTTGTTTATTCCATGTGTAACTCTGTGTTGTTGTATGTGTCAAACTGCTTTGCTTTATCTTGGCTAGGTCGCAGTTGCAAATGACAACTTGTTCTCAACTTGCCTACCTGGTTAAACAAAGGTGAAATTAAAAAAAATTATAAAATACATTTGATCAAGCTGTTAAGAGTGAAATCCTGGAAAATATCTGGAGAGACAGTGTCTCTGCCTCACTCCAACAGGGACCTACTGCTTTCACACATCTGAGACTGGAGGTTTCACTACAGTCTACAGTCACATAATTGGACCAATGGAACCCTCAACCCTGTCTGCTCCAACATAGGACAGAGTACTCAATGATTGACTTTAAATGGGCTTGGAGATGGACATGGATGAAAGCAGGGCAAGGTGTGTGCTTAACTTAAATAACATCATTCTTTGGAGAGGAGATCGTCAGAGAAACCACAGTGAAGCTGTACAGCCAGCTCCTCTGATAAAAAGTTAGAAACCCACAGAAACCCCTAGTCTAGAAGGAGTGGCTAATACAGGACAGAGTACAGCCTAATCCAGGGGGAGTGACTAATACAAGACAGCCATTCAACACCACATAAAAGGTAAATTAGACATTCCTACATGTCACATAGTTCAAATTAAAGCAATTGTAGAACAAAATGCAGCTATTCTCTGGAGGAAGATCTCTTTCTATGATGATGTTCCAGTTATCCAGCTTTCAAAAGCACTGTCCCAGTAGAACCAACTGAAAGCAAACTTAAAAAACAACCAGAAATGCCAGCTTAGAATAACAAAACACTGGCTTTCTTGGGAGCTATGTGAGCACTTCGGGGCTGAATATGTGTAGAAGAGTCTGTATCGCAACCTTATTCTGGGCTGGTGAGTGAAATGGATCCACTTGTCTCCCAGCTGCTGTAGAGGTCCATTAATAGCCAATAAAAGCAGAGCCTAAAAGTGCAGAGGCGGACCCCTTTTTCGGACCTGGAAGCAGCACAATACCCAAACCACCACTTTCCCCACCTGCCCAGCCGTAGACAGCCACGGCTGACTGGTTCTGGGCTGCAATCCAGTCTTTACCCAAAGTCAACAAACACGTTGGCACAAGGGAATCAGAACTGTCATTATTTGGGTTGGATGGGATGGCTCTGTGTTGAGCTGCACTAGTTATTGTGGCGGCCAGACGGCAAGATATATTTATTCTTAATTATAGGCATTTTAAGAAGGTCCAAGTGGCATTTAAAACCCACAAGACTTACACATTCCAGGCCTGTCCCATCCTTCACCCCCCCTCCACCCTATTGCACCGTGCTAACTCTGTGTTGGTACCTTTGTTAAAAGCCACAGGGTTTATTGATGAACAAAGCTCCCCATACATGTAACATTGTAATTGTCTTTGAATCCTAAGAGGAACCTGTAGGCACCTCTGAGTGACACTGACTACGTTCCCTAGGCAGCCAACATACAGTAGGAGTCCAAGTTAGGATTTGTCTCTAGGTACATACAGTAGGAGTCTACAGTTAGGATTTTGGTCTGTAGGTACATGAAGAGGCCTGGAATTTTGTGATTTTAGGGGCAAGGCCATTTGGCCTTCAAGAGGTGCCCAATCTGCCAGGGCACCAGAGCCAATCTGCAAGGGCACCAGAGCCAATCTGCAAGGGCACCAGAGCCAATCTGCAAGGGCACCAGAGCCAATCTGCAAGGGCACCAGAGCCAATCTGCCAGGGCACCAGAGCCAATCTGCCAGGGTACCAAAGCCAATCTGCTAGGGTACCAGAGCCAATCTGCTAGGGTACCAGAGCCAATCTGCAAGGGCACCAGAGCCAATCTGCAAGGGCACCAGAGCCAATCTGCAAGGGCACCAGAGCCAATCTGCAAGGGCACCAGAGCCAATCTGCCAGGGTACCAGAGCCAATCTGCTAGGGTACCAGAGCCAATCTGCTAGGGTACCAGAGCCAATCTGCTAGGGTACCAGAGCCAATCTGCTAAGGCACAAAAAAGGCTATTAACCAAAATAATTAATTAAATTCAATTAAATTGATTTGAAAACTGAAAAATAGTAAATTTGGCTACACCCAGTCATGTCCAGCCCGATATGAGGGACAACGTGAAAATGTAGCCAAACTTTAATTAGACTTTGAATTGCATATACACACACACACACACACACGCTAAACACCAGTCATATTTGACTAAAATGTAGGATCATTATTAATAATAAGGCTTGATTGTCAAAATACTTGAGGCACTGCTTGTTTCGATAGGAGAGAAAGGCCAGTGCCTGTTGCGCAATGCAACACTGACACACACACACCATCTGAGTGGAGGCAATGAATATTTTTAACTATTTAACCATAAACACAATTGTTTAAAACCTGGAGGTTAGTCATTTTATGGGGCATTTCTTACCATGTTCCGACTGCATGTTAAGGGGGTTATTTTCAGTGGTGGAAAAAGTACCCAATTTTCATACTTGAGTAAAAGAAAAGATACCTCAGAAAATGACTCAAGTAAAAGTCTCCCAGTAAAGTACTAATTTAGTAAAAGTCTAAAAGGATTTGGTTTTAAATATACTTAAGTATCAAAATAATAAATAATTTCAAATTCCTTATATTAAGGAAACCAGACAGCAGCATTTTCTTGTTTTTTTTAATATACTGATAGTCAAGGGCAAACAAACAATTTACAAACGAATCATGTGTGTTTAATGAGTCCGCCAGATCAGAGGCAGTAGGGATGACCGGCGTGGTTCTCTTGATGTGCTTAAATTTGACAATTTTCTTGTCCTGCAAAATGTAATGAGTAATTTTAGGTGTTAGGGGAAATGTAAAACACACATTTTATTTAGGAATGTAGTGAAGTAAAAGTTAACCACTTCCTCATATGCCATTATAACCGATAGCCTATTTCTCTCATGTTCTGAACTTTCTTTCATTGTCTAGGAGACAAAGACACAATCCTAGTCATATTAACAACACATGTTTGTTATGTCTTTTTCTACATATCTGAAGGATATTTTCATCTCTGTCATATTAAAGTCGCATTTGCAGTGCACTTCTGCTAATTTCATTTTGGAACATTGTGTATATTGCCTACTGATATGTGCGCACTGCTGCACTTATAATGTTGAGAAAAATATTCAGCTAAACGTTGTGATCTGTTGCACCAGACTCATTGCGCTTAAATGTTTTTATGATGTAGGTTACAGTGGTTGTGTTTATTTGGGATCTATCGCATCCCACAACTGTCCCAGAGTATGTTAGAAATATTTACTTATCGTACAGAAAGTAAAAGCTGACCAGTAGAATAGGTCAACTTTTGACAGACTAGTGCTTTTGCTGTTCATTAGGCCTACGCATCTTGTTGGCTGACGAAAATTAAATGTGGACAGTTCTTCTATAAGCGCCTCGGAATTCTCTAAGGACTCACGCCGTCGCATCCCTGATGCGTCTGTCTTCACTTGTAGCCTACTTCGGAGCTGAGATGCCTGTTAGAATGGCCCGATCGCGTGACGAGCATTGGCTAATATGAATGTAGATATCTGAGAGAGCGATATGAGTGAGAGGTGCTTCGGAGCACGACAATTGGGAGCCGGGAATTATTATATTCAGCCCAAAAATTCAATGGACACTTTTGCCGCAAAACATATATTTTTTTAGGGGGCATTACGGCCACACAAGGGGGCATCACGTTGCCGCCGGAAGATTTGTGCCCTGGTCATGACTCTGGTCTTACCAGTATGACACGTCCAGAGGAAGGAAGAAGGGTCGGCTGATGAGGTCAGCAAAGAAGGCCTTGTGCCATGTTCAAAACAACTGGGAACTCGGAACAGGGAACTGGAAAAAACACAAACTGACTGGGAATTTGAACGGTCATCCAACTCGGAATTCCAAGTCGGGAACTCGGGCCTCTCTCGAGCTCTGATTTTCTGACCTGAAGATCATTGGCGTCATGATTTGACCTCTCATATTTTTCCAACTTACCAGTTGTTTTGAACGAGCATCAGACTCTCGACATGCAGTGCCTTTGCCGATAACCACTGTGTTACAGCTGTGTGCCTGAAAGAGAGCACTTATTCTTCTATCAACTATCATAAATGATGCCAATGCATAAGAGGTCAGCAACAAATAAGAGGTAATTGATGTATTTAAGTGAATATATATAAGTGATCTTTATCTTAGTGATTTCAGTGTACACCACAGGAGGTTGAGCTCGTGGTAATGGCTGGAGCGGAATAAATGGAATGGTATCAACCTCAAAAACATGGTTTTCATGCGTTTGATAACATTCCATTGACTCCATTCTGGCCATTATTATAAGCCATCCTCCCCTCAGCAGCCTCCTGTTGTGTACACAGTACACAACGTGCCACAGCTTATTTGAACTTAATTAAGGATCCAACCCTTTTTTTCAATTTTCGCCTAAAAAAAGACATACCCAAATCTAACTGCCTGTAACTCAGGCCCTGAAGCAAGGATATGCATATTCTTGATACCATTTGAAAGGAAACGCTTTCAAGTTTGTAGAACTGTGAAAGGAATGTAGGAGAATATAACACAATAGATCTGGTAAAAGAGAATACAAAGAGGAAGAAAAAACGTTCTTTTGTATTTTTTGTACCATCATCTTTGAAATGCAAGAGAAAGGCCATGTATTATTCCATCCCAGGTCAATTTAGATTTTGGCCACTAGATGGCAGCAGTGTATTTTCAAAGTTTTAGACTGATCCAATGAACCGTTGTATTTCTGTTCAAAATGTTGTATCGAGACTGCCCAAATGTGCCTAATTTGTTTATTAATAACTTTTCATGTTCAAAATTGTGCACTCTCCTCAAACAATAGCATGGTATTCTTTCACTGTAATAGCTACTGTAAATTGGACAGTGCAGTTAGATTAACAAGAATTTAAGCTTTCTGCCAATATCAGATAGGTCTATGTCCTGGGAAATTTTCTTGTGACTTACAACCTCATGCTAATCGCATTAGCCTACGTTAGCTCAACCGTCCTGTGGAAGGGACACCGATCCCCAAAAAGTTTTAACACACCAGCTGCAGTACCTTTATCTGATCATCAGATGGCACAGTTTGTCTGCCTCTGTTCCCACCACATCTGTGTATAATATGACCTGGGACAGAAAGGAGGGGTGAGATGGACAGATGCTCTGTGTCACCAAGAGGGAGATATAACGAGCAGTCCTAGCTTCATGACAGGATCTGACCGAAGAGGAGATATAAAAGCAAGTGAAGATGATTTCCTCCGCCAACCTTTATTTAACAAGGAAAACAGTGTTGAGTTTAAAACCTGTTTTGCAAGGGGGAGGAAATGGAACTGATGTACTAATACCCTTTCCACACAAGTGTGCGATCCCGGACCTGACATTGTTGGCCAGAGTTTCTTTTCAGCACTGTTCAAGCAACTATGGTAAAACTCAGCGTTACCAGGGAAGTGCAGGTCAGCTTGACTTGGTTCATCTCAGCTCAGTAGTGTGAAAGGGCATTTTGAGAATCCCCCCTCCTATTGTACTCTTCCCCTTGCTCTGTCCATCCATGTGCCTCTCCGTAGGGACGGACAGACCTGCTGCTGTCTCCAAATCAGCCTGATGGGACACAACTGATTCTATTGGACAGCGTCGACGGGAGATCAAGCGACCACTCTCCTCCAGACCTGTCATGGTCAAGCTGAGTGTGTGTGTTTGCTGCAGGGCAGATGCCAAAACATAGGAAAGCCAGCTGACACGACCCCGCCGAGTGGGCAGCGCACGCTGCGGCCAGGCGATCAGATGCCCAGGAGGGCCCAAACGTGCCCTTACGTGGGGTCCCGCCCACAGAGAGGCCCGCTGGGAGGAATGTCCATCAGCTCTGTGGAGTGGAGAGAGCCCTCGCTTCTCCAGTAGTACAGACTAGTAGAGAGTACACTATACACCAGACATGTGTGACAAGATGTTTTCAAATGTCAAATTAAATACTCGGACTACAGATTTTCTCTATACCCAGAAATGCAGAGTGGAAGAGGGACATGTTAGTGTGGGTTATTACTGGCAGGGGAGAGGACGGCCAGTTGACATCCGTCCGTCTGAAGCCACGGCCTCTCACAGGAAAGGACAGACGCTGGCGCAGGTTACGCACAAACATGACTATGGACTCCTCCACACTCACTGTCAGTTTCGTCCTGATGGAGAGATAATTAAAATACAGTATGGTAAAGTCAAATACCTTAGTGGAACACAGTTTAGTACAGACCTATAGCTTCTGCTGACCAGGGGTAATAGGAGTCCTCCAGTGTCTCAGAGCTCCATCATCTCCTCTCTGGCATAACCCTTGGGTCTCCATCTACAGTGGAACCAAAAATTATATTCAGGTGTCATTTTCTGGTAAGAAATATTTACAATGTGTGAATCTGATGTTTTAAAGTAAATCTGAAAGAAAAACAATTGGTAATTAACCTTATGAACTGAAAATCAAAGATTTGACGGTTAACCCTTCGTCTTTAGATCAGAAAAACATTGGTACATACGTGGCTTCAGTGAAATACAGGTCCTCTCATATACCTTTCCCTTATAGGTTACAGTAAAGTTCCATGACTAAATCAAGTCTTGGTTTCAGATATTTACATCACTTAAGAATTGTAGAAACAGTTCACCTTATGTCACTATTGTTATGGATGGGATGGCTGGAGAGTTTAAAATAAACTAATGAGTTAAGCAGATGTAAAATAAGTACCTTTTTTACAAAAGAATATGAATATTGATTAATTATGTTTAAATATTGAATGTGATCTCCTCTCAAACCATATAAAATTAAAACTCAAGGCATTAATTTGATACTTGTTTAACATGGTCTGACAGTGTACCTGTCACAGTTTAGTGAAACCCTTTTTACTCCACCGGACACAGGCTGTCATGTTCTCCAGCACACAAACCCAGTACAGGAGACCAGGACACAAGTATGCTCAAGGTAAGCTTTATTTTAGATTCATGGTTTAACATGTTAACATGGATTGGACCCAGTTTCACCACCTCCCACAGCAGACTGCACAATTTCCTGGACTCTGTCGACATGTAACCGGTGTGAAATGGCTAACTAGTTAGCGGGGTGCGCGCTAAAAGCGTTTCAAATCGGTGAGGTCACTCGCTCTGAGACCTTAAAGTAGTTGTTCCCTTTGCTCTGCAAGGGCCACGGCTTTTGTTGGAGGCAGTTGATGTGTTCAGAAGGTCTCTGGTTCGAGCCCAGGTAGGGGCGAGAGAGCGAGGTTCAGAGCCCAGTACAGGGAAAATAGAAAGGGACAGCGAAAGCACTGAAAATCCATTAGATTTTTTTGCTCGTCCTCAGTCCAAGGATTGACTTATTTTTTCAGTACCACCCAAAACAAACCCCTCAAAGAGTCATTCCCAATGTATTCTGTGAAGCCGAAGCTCAGACTGCTCTCCCAGAGGAGAAAAAAAAAGAAAAAAAAGAGAGAAAACCAGGTGAGTTGGCAGAAGACGAGTCCATTGATAATGCATGGGCATGGATTACAAAATCAAGATCCACAATGTGGTACTGGACACTGTTGTTGAAAGTTTTCACTGCCGTTATGCAGCAAATGCAGTGCTGTGTGCAGATTAGAGGTCGAGCGATTAGGATTTTTCAACGCCGATATCGATTATTGGAGGACCAAAAAAAGCCTATACCGATTAAATCGGACGATTTTTTATTTATTTCTTTGTAATAATGACAATTACAACAATACTGAATGAACACTTATTTTATTTTTGCATTATTTAAACCAAATTGAACATGTTTCATTATTTATTTGAGACTAAATTGATTTTATTAATGTATTATATTAAGTTAAAATAAGTGTTCATTCAGTATTGTTGTAATTGTCATTATTACAAATAAATAAATAAAAATCGGCCGATTAATCTGTATCGGCTTTTTTGGTCCTCCAATAATCGGTATCGGCGTTGAAAAATCATAATCCGTCGACCTCTAGTATAGATGTGTTTATTTTTGTGCCGTTTGCTTTATGGACACCAGTGAGTAAACATTGTAATCTATATTTTTTTGTAAAGGAGCACTTTTGACTTTTGTATTATAAACTCAGCAAAAAAAAGAAACGTCATCACACTTGTCAACTGCATTTCTTTTTTAACTTAACGTGTAAATATTTGTATGAACATAACAAGATTCAACAACTGAGACATAAACTGAACAAGTTCCACAGACATGTGACTAACAGAAATTGAATAATGTGTCCCTGAACAAAGGGAGGGTCAAAATCAAAATGAACAGTCAGTATCCGGTGTGGCCACTAACTGCATTAAGTACTGCAGTGCATCTCCTCATGGACTGCACCAGATTTTACAGTTCTTGCTGTGAGATGTTACCCCATTCTTCCACCAAGGCACCTGCAAGTTCCTGGACATTTACAATTCGATCCCGCTCCAGAGTACAGACGTTGGTTTAACGCTCATTCCTTAAACGATAAACGCGAATCCGACCATCACCCCTGGTGAGACAAAACCACGACTAGTCAGTGAAGAGCACTTTTCGCCAGTCCTGTCTGGTCCAGCGACAGTGGGTTTGTGCCCATAGGCGACGTTGTTGCCGGTGATGTCTGGTGAGGACCTGCCTTACAACAGGCCTACAAGCCCTCAGTCCAGCCTCTCTCAGCCTATTGCGGACAGTGTGAGCACTGATGGAGGGATTGTGCGTTCCTGGTGTAACTCGGACAGTTGTTGTTGCCATCCTGTACCTGTCCCACAGGTGTGATGTTCGGATGTACCGATCCTGTGCAGGTGTTGTTACACGTGGTCTGCTACTGCGAGGACGATCAGCTGTCCGTCCTGTCTCCCTGTAGCGCTGTCATAGGCATCGCACAGACATTGTAATTTATTGCCCTGGCCACATCTGCAGTCTTCATGCCTCCTTGCAGCAAGCCTAAGGCACGTTCACACAGATGAGCAGGGACCCTGGGCATCTTTCTTTTGGTGTTTTCAGAGTCAGTAGAAAGGCCTCTTTAGTGTCCTAAGTTTTCATAACTGTTACCTTAATTGCCTACCGTCTAAGCTGTTAGTGTCTTAACGACCGTTCCACAGGTGCATGTTCATTAATTGTTTATGGTTCATTGAACAATCATGGGAAACAGTGTTTAAACCATTTATAATGAAGATCTGTGAAGTTATTTGGATTTTTACGAATTATCTTTGAAAGACAGGGTCCTGAAAAAGGGACGTTTCCGTTTTTGCTGAGTTTACATACATTGTTGTAGCTTATGTTGAAGTTCAGTGAATGTGTGTGTGTGAAGTTTGATATGCTTGAATATAAAGATAGCTCAAATGATTAACTCTGTATATCTCATTCTCTTTTTTTTTTTAATGTAGGCTACTTGTTTTGTGTGTCTAGCCTTCTACATTTGTATGTGCTATGATTGATGTATTCCTAGTGAGTTTGAGGGTACACCCATAGCCATAGCATACCTTGAAAACTCAGGCTACTTGTTGGTCAGTCCCAAATGTTTGTATTTTGTAATGTGGATAACTTTCTTCCCAGATGAAAGTAGCAGCCAAATGTATAACTAGTTTGGTACCTGTTACATCAACAAATACTGCTTTTGGAGGACGTTTCTAACCACGGGTTGCAAGCTGTCATCCTCAGAGTGGCAAGGGTCTCCTTCTGGGTCTCTGTCACTATTGCTCTGAAATTTGGAATGTTCCATGTGACCAGAGTCACTAGTTCTAGAATCCTGCTTTCTTTCAGAATCTCCCATTGACTCGGTTTCTCCATTACACTCTTGTCCTATCAATGAGGACCCGGAGGCATCCATAGCCTCATTGACTACTTTTGGACTTAGATTGCGGAGGATCCAGACTGCAGTTCTCTGGTCATCACTGCCCCCATCCACATCTGGTAGTGGGTTTGGTTTCATAGTTCTGGCATCTGCAAAACTCTCCTCTGAAAGGATGGAGGGAATCGGAAGAAAGTTCACAGGAAGTAAGAAGCTGCGGTGTACAACCTTGCACTTGTCTGTGTAAGGGTTAACTACTCTGTAGATGTGCAGATCTGGGTTGCTCCAGCTGTTGACATAGATGGTAGATTCCCACACATCTGCCAATTTCCGTTTGCCCCGTTCTCTCGTTGGCTAATAGAACTTTGTCACCGACCTCCAGGGTGCATCCTCACCTTGTCATATTCTCTTGCCTGCTTTTTCTGTGCCTTTGAGGTGTTCTTCTGTGCGACACGCACGGCCTCCTGAAGATCTTTGAAAGTATTCTACAAATTTGCTGTAACCCAAAACGGTCTCGTCTCTCAGAACACTTCCAAACATGGCGTCAACCGGTAGCTGTGGGGTCCCCCCAAACATTAAGTAAAAAGGGTCAAACCCTGTCGTCTCATGTACAGTACAGTTATATGCAAACGTGAGAGTTTGTATCATCTGAGGCCATTTCTCTTTTGGTCCGTGGAGGCAAGGCTCAAATCATGTTCCCCAAAGTACGATTAAATCTTTGTTTGCCCATTGTACATTGGGTGATAAGGAGTTGTGTGAGATTTTCACTCCTGCCAGGTCCATTAGCTCTGATATCAGCTTGCTCTCTAAGTTGGCCCCTTGACCACTTAAGACACTGAGGAAAACCATAAATATAGAAAAAAAACTGTTCCACAGTTTCTGGGCAACTTGTTTTGTTGTCTGATTTGTACAAGGGAAGGTGTGAGCTACTTCGTAAAATGGTCTGTTACTACTAGTATGTCAATACTCTCTCCATCCTTTCATTCAGCTGACCAGAAATCGATACAGACCAACTCTAGTGGCGCACTTATATTAATCGATTGAAGAGGAGCTCCTGCCTCAATTCTTCTTGACTTGCTCACAACACAGCATCTACATCTCATGACAGTCTTTCACCTGTTTATCCATACCACCCAAAATAACCTCTGTCTGATGAGGTGTAAGGTTCTTGCTTTACCTTGGTGTGGTAACGGGTGTGTATTTACGATCTTTGTGTATGGGAATATTGTAAAATCCCGATGTCAGATCCATTGTGCTGAAAAGGCCATTTCCGCCCAATGAAGCCAGTGCATCGGCTTGATTTGGTAGGGGATAAGCATCCGTTTCAGTTCTCGTGTTGAGCCATCAGAAATCTGTACAGATTCTGAGTTCACCATTTGGTTTCCAGACAAGAACGAGAGGGAATGCCCACTCACTATTCGATTTCCTGAGGATGTCAGGTTCTTCCATTTCCTCTCAGGCTTGTTTCAGTTTTTGGTCTGAAAGTCCTCTCATCTTTCAGTCTTATTCTATGCACAAAGTCTCTTGCTTCGTCACAGTCGAATTTCCCTCTGGAAAATATGCTGTCATATTTCACAACCAGGTCAGCTATCTTGTTTTTCCCATTCATCTGATACTCCACAGGAGGCAATGTCATCATCAGTCAGACCCATGTCGTTCAACACATCAGCAGGAGCGTTTTTCTGCCTGTTCAGTCGTGGTTCCAATGACATTCTATGCAACATCTTGTTTGTCATCACATTGACCACAGCAGCTGCTGTTTAACTCCAGGTCTTCCAATGCTATACATCTGCCAGCTTTGCATTACGCTTCAGTGTAACCGGGTGATCTTGGAGATTAACCACCTTCATGGGGATCCATTTGTCACCCCACAGCGGGCATAGAGTATGACCCACTAACACACTCCTCTGTGCTGCTCGGGACATTGTGGGCTCTACAATAACAGTACTGCCAACAGAAAAGGGCCCTTTCCTTTCAGCCTACCCCAGACTAAGTGTTCATGTTTTGGGGATAGTGTCACACACTGGCAACTTTTTTTTTCATGCATTTTACTTCCTTGCCAACGGTCAACATTTGCCAGTATGCTTAGAAGTTCATCTGATTCATCAGAAAGGCCATTGGGTGGTTGTAATATTGCTTTCCAATATCCCTCTGTACTTTTTAGTTGGAGGACATGTTTCAGTACATTTCAAGTCAAATCAAATTTTATTGGTCACATACACATGGTTAGCAGATGTTAATGTGATGGTAGCGAAATGCTTGTGCTTCTAGTTCCGACCATGCAGTAATATCTAACAATTTCACAACAACTACCTTATACACACACAAGTTTAAAGGAATGAATAAGAATATGTACATAAATATATGAATGAGCGACTTTAGCATTCGTTATTGACTTTAGGATATACGAACCCGTTTTCCAAAGACACTATTGTGTTATACAGTTTTGACATCCAGAAGGAGACACGAACCTGCTCTCAGAATATCTCAGACTGGGGAGCAGACAGACAAACTTCCCAAATAGGGTAGAAGCACTAAAAACACACTAGTTGTTCTTTCAAAGAAAATAATACAAAAATGTTAAGTCCGAGTTCTAGTATTGCCAACCTTACTACAGTGGCAGCAAATATTCTTATGAATTCAGCAACACATAATGATAGGAAACTTTATATCACCCATTTTCCTGAAGTGAATGGTTTCACCCACTACTCTACCCGCGAACTGCGGCGGTCTTTGAGATCTTCATTTCACGCGAGGTTGATGGAAACTCTGGAGTTTCACTTAGTCACATCTACATGAACGTGAACAGGGTGGCCTGGGATGTAGTCAAATTCCCGGCCTGGAATACGCCCGGTCTGAGACTCTGCTTGGGGACGTAAACGATGGCCCCTCCAGTGCTAAACGTGAGGAGGACAGTCTAGTGTCTTTCAGTGGCGTTGCAAAACGGCCCAGAGAAAGAAAGAGTAGCGTAAGGGGAACACGGGAAGAATCACATTCCTTACTTGGTGGAGCTAAAGCTCCTAGTTGTGCATTGTACCAATGCTCTCTTGGTCCTCTGCTCTCGGATCACCACTCAGCTCCACAGCCCCAATTCGTCGTGAACGCAACCGCTCACTTCCTCACTCGAATTCGCAAGTAAGATTTCTTGTCCAGCAGACACTGGTCCAGTGCGATCACTCAAAACAGACAGTACATTGACACTTGCACAGGAGCCTGATCCATCCCCATAGAGGAACATTCTCGCTCAACTCCCAGCCCCGAACGCCACAAAACACAGATTTTTTAAAGGAAATGACACCCAGCTACCTGTCTGATTACCTAACTCGCTGCAGATGCGTCTGATCACATCAGCCCCGCCACCCACTGATCTACCAATTCGTCACATACAGTTGTATTAACTGCCGAGAATATGTATAATAACTTATAGTTATAATATACGAAGTACATCTACATTTATATAAAAAAAAGTGATTTATAATATAATGGTATTCTCAAACAATGAATAAAATAAACATTGAAAATAAATATGCCAAAGAAAATGTATATCTTTTATCTCTTTTAATTTACCAGATTGAAAACAAGTTAGTTCAAGAGAGAGAAAAAAACGTGTTATAAAATATCTCATTCAAATCCATTTTCCAAAACACAACCAAATGTGTTTTCTGGAGTTTTCTTGTATATCAACAGATTCAAAAATCCTATTATGGTCTACCTCAAAACATGTCAAAATATAGAGGGGACGGACAGAGAGAAGGAGCGGAAAAGTGGAGAAGAGAGAAGAAGTTCAAGGGTTATCAAATTAAATAACATTTTATTTGTCACATGCGCCGAATACAACAGGTAATACAACCTTAGAGTGAAATGCTTACTCACAAGCCCTTAATAACCAACAATGCAGTTTTAAGAAAAACACCACAAAAAAATAAGAAATAAAGTAACAAATAATTAAAGAGCAGCAGTAAAATAACATAGCGAGGCTATATACAGGGGGTACCGGTACAGAGTCAAAGTGGAGACTATATACAGGGGGTACCGGTACAGAGTCAATGTGCGGGGGCACTGGTTAGTCAAGGTAATTGAGGTAATTTATACATGTGGGTAGAGTTATTAAAGTGACGTATGCATAGATAATAACAGAGAGTAGCTGTGCGTGCGTGTGTGTGTGTGTGTGTGTGTGTGTGTGTGTGTGTGTGTGTGTGTGTGTGTGTGTGTGTGTGTGTGTGTGTGTGTGTGTGTGTGTGTGTGTGTGTGTGTGTGTGTGTGTGTGTGTGTGTGTGTGTGTGTGTGTGTGCGAGTGTGTGTGTAGACATGCAGAGAGGACTCTGACCTAACGTTGACTCACCACCTACAGAAGTCACTCTTCACCCTGTCAGGGATGTTGACCTTCACTGTCAGAATCTTCAGATTCTCCCCTCGGTTAATGGCCAGGGTCTGCAAGGAAACCTAACCTGTTGAGACAGGCGACACACTGCAAAGAGACCCCCGTGCCCCTCTGCGCCTCACACACACACACGTTCACACACACTTTCCAAAAACAGCACAGAAAGCCAACCCCTGCCACACTGGCACACACACCGTCTGCCCACATGTCCTGTAGAAAAGCTCTCTGCTCTCTCCCACTCCTCCCTCCATCTTTAAGGAAAAGAGACATGCTGTTAAGCAAATAGTTTTAAGTGTCTGACCTTTTTGGAGGAAAACCTTTTGGAGGAGAAAGGGCAGAGGGAAGAAATGGCCCGTCAATCTAGATTCCAAGCGGAAGAGCCAAGCTGACAAATGCCAAGCCACCAACCTCCTTCCCCCATATCCTAACAGAACCACTGCCTCCCACCAAGCAGCCACCACATCCACCCCCACCCTCCACATCACAACAGCTAATGGCCAGATTGGGACAGGAATTAATGCAGTATGAATTCTGATGAAAATTTCCTTTTTTTGGCATGTTCTCCCCTTGAGCTTTACTGTTCACTGGGGGATTTCTCATGCGATAATCATCAAATCTGAAGTTTTGCATGCGATTGAACAGTCGTACAAAACATCCAACCAACTCAGAGGAGAACGCCATAAAGAAAAACAGACAAATGCTCTTTCAGAGAACAGGCATCTCAACCCAGTCCTGTCTGTGTTGGTGAGTCAGTGTTTAGTAAGGAGGATGACCTGGGAGACAACGCTGGAGGTGATGGCCGTGACAGCTACCTGAACGTTGGCCAAAACCAGACAACCGACGCACTGGGGCTGACAAGACGGCTAGTTACCCCTCTCTATCACCAAACACTATAAAATCAACAATCTGAACGCCACAAATCTGACCACCACAAACATACACATAAAAACACAGCAAGTATGAGTATGACCATGCTACATTACATCTGACACAACCAATGTTACAGCTACTACGTTCACACTATATGAGTGTGTGCAGGGGGAGGTAGCATAATACTGAGTAAGATGAAACATCCCTATCACCTCTTCACCAGTCCCCCCTATAACACACCTCCAGAGACCCTTGTCACAACAATGAAATAAATATGCTATGAGAGTTTACATAATAAATGTCTGAGAGTTTGGGAGATATTAGGGGGCTGTTGCAAGACAGTCTGACAAATTCAATCTTTTCAGCTTTCCCCACTGCAGGACATGCACGTTTAGTATTTACATTATTATTAAAAAGAAAAAATAAATATCCAACATTATGTATCATGTTCTTCATTAACAATGAAATCATAATTGGAAAAATATTAGGAATGTAAGCTAAATTAAAGAATGTTATTCTTAAGACTATGCGATTATGTTTTAATATTTACTTTCCAAAAAGAGTAAGGAATGGTCAGTATGGAACTGGGCGATAGGCGGGGCTTAAAGAAAACAAGAAGACGTGGTGAACTTTGAACTCCTTTTCATTTTCAGAACAACTAACATACACAACATGGGGCTTGCAATACAGCAATGAGTGTTCTCAAGAAAAAATCTACTTGATCCCATGTTTTATAGGACAACATTTAGTAATACTGTAATTTACCATCTATTTCAAAAAATATTATATTTATTTTGGGTTGAATAAAGACTTGTTTTCATTATTTGTTTCATCGTGTTAGAATCATAAATATTCAATATAACACTGATATTATCGGTGCCAAAAATATTTTTAGAGAATTGCATATACAGTGAGCTCCAAAAGCATTGGGACATTGACCCATTTTTTGTTGCTTTGGCCTTGTACTCGAATACTTTGGATTTGAAATTATACAATGACTATGATATTAAAGTGCAGACTGCCAGCTTTAATTTGAGGGTATTCGCATCCATATCGGGTTGAACCGTTTAGAGATTACAGCACTTTTTGTACATAGTCCCCCCATTTTAGTTGACCAAAATTATTGGGACAAATTCACTTATATGTGTTTTAAAGTAGTCAAAAGTTAAGTATTGGCTCCCATATTCATAGCACAAAATGATTACATCAAGCTTGTGACTCTACGAATTTGTTGGATGCTTTTGCTGTTCGTTTTGGTTGTTTTTCAGAGTATTTTGTGTCCAATGTATGGTAAATATTGTATTGTGTCATTTTGGAGTCACTTTAATTGAGAAATAAGAATAGAATATGTTACTAAACACTTCTACATTAATGTGGATGCTACCATGATTACAGATAATCCTGAATGAATCCTGAATAATGTGAATTGAATGAAAACTAAAGAATTAAATATAATGTGGTTAATCTATAATGAGAAATCATATTATTCCAATTAGCCTGTATTTTTGTATAGACTTGATAGATAGTGTGACACTCAAATAAATGTGTAATCTCTTAAAACAACAATGTTTGAACTGAAATAAAATAATGGGGGAAATATCTCAATTACAAGATCTCTCTGACTATTCTTAGACAATGTACTTTACTGCAAAGATGATTTTTTAAAATTGTAAATAATCATTAAACCATCATTTCAAAATGGAGAATGTCGTGTTTTTCTCTCGTTATCAACTAAATCTTATTAAAAAAAAGATATATACACTACCGTTCAAAAGTTTGAGGTCACTTAGAAATGTCCTTGTTTTTAAAAGAAAGGCACATTTTTTGTCCATTAAAATAACATAAAATTTATCAGAAATACAGTGTAGACATTGCTAATGTTGTAAATGACTTTTGTCAGATTTTTTTAATGGAATATCTACATGTGCGTACAGAGGCCCATTATCAGTAACCATCACTCCTGTGTTCCAACGGCACGTTGTGTTAGCTAATCCAAGTTTATAATTTTAAAAGGCTAATTGATAATTAGAAAACCCTTTTGCAATTATGTTAGCACACCTGAAAACTGTTGTACTGATTAAAGAAGCAATAAAACTAGCCTTCTTTAGTCTAGTTGAGTATCTGGAGCATCAGCATTTGTGGGTTCGATTACAGGCTCAAAATGGCCAGAAACAAAGACCTTTCTTCTGAAACTGGTCAGTGTATTCTTGTTCTGAGAAATGAAGGCTAATCCATGCGAGAAATTGGTACTACTCCCTTCACAGAAAAGCGCAAACTGGCTCTAACCAGAATAGAAAAAGGAGTGGGAGGCCCCGGTGCACAACTGAGAAAGAGGACAAGTACATTAGAGTGTCTAGTTTGAGAAACAGACGCCCCACAAGTCCTCAACTCGCAGATTTAGTAAATAGTACCTGCAAAACACCAGTCTCAACGTCAACAGTGAAGAGGCGCCCCCGGGATGCTGGCCATCTAGGCAGAGTTCCTCTGTCCAATGTCTGTGTTCTTTTGCCCATCTTAATCTTTTATTTTTATTGGCCAGTCTGAGATATGTATTTTTCTTTGGAACTCTGCCTAGAAGGCCAGCATCCCGGGGTCGAGTTGCAAAGAAAAATACATATCTCGGACTGGCCAATAAAAATAAAAGATTAAGAACGGGGTATGGTACTGTTGTTGCACTCTAACTATGGCTAAAATTAAGTTTAACATTATGATGCCTTGTTGTTAATATACACAGAGAGTACAAAACATTAAGTACACCTGCTCTTTCCATGACATATACTGGCCAGGTGAATCAAGGTGAAAGCTATGATCTCTTATTGATGTCACTTGTTAAATCCACTACAGTCAGTGTAGATGAAGGGGAGGAGACAGGTTAATGAAGGATTTGTAAGCATTGAAACAATTAAGACATGGATTGTGTATGTGTGCCATTCAGAGAGTGAATGGACAAGAAAAAAAAAGTATGTGCTTTTGAACGGGGTATGGTAGTAGGTGCCAGGCGCACCAATTTGAGTCAAGAACTGTAACACTGCTGGGTTTTTCACACTCAACAGTTTCCCGTGTGTATCAAAAATGAATCACCACCCAATGGACATCCAGCCAACTTGACACAACTGTGGGAAGCATTAGAGTCAACATGGGCCAGCATCTTTCTCTCGATGACACATTGTAGGGTCCATGCCCCGATGAATTGAGGCTGTTCTGATGGCAACAGGGGGTGAAACTGGGAAGGGTTGTGACGATCATGGAATTTTGGATGACTGCAATTGGCCAGCCAAATGACTGCGATCACCATAATAACCATGGGAATAGCAACACATGTTCTCCTCTCCTCCGCTCCTGACGACACATGCTGGAATTGAAATATAATGAATAGAACAGGCATCCCCATTCAAGTTGATGATGGCATAATGGTTGGACTGGACGCCATTGCGAGTGTACCCATAGGAGCAAAGCAGAAAGTAAAATATGTGCTGTGATTTGTTGATTCAACTCAACTGACATTACAAAAAAGCAATTCCATCGCATGAGCCACATCAGTCAACATAATTTGAATGACCGTTCTACAATACCATGGACAATATTGCATCACAATGCCGGGCAGCCATTGCGACTGTACCCATGAGTTTACCAGTCAAATTGCCAGGCTTAGAGGTTCCAAGCCTGTTATTCATTTTATTTCTGTGTGCTGCTGCTGCATTGTGGGGGGTATTGTGTAGGCAACCAAAGACTCTTTGCTTGTTTCAGCAAGGAGCAACAAAGTTTCATCACTTTGTTAAAGGCCCAATGCAGCCATTTTTATCTCAATATCAAATCATTCCTGGGTAACAATTAAGTACCTTAATGTGATTGTTTTCAATTAAAATGGTCAAAAAGAAACCAAAATAGTTTTTAAGGAAAGAGCTCTTTCTCAAACAAGAATTTTGCTAGGACTATATGGGATTGGTCTGAGTGGGGAGGTGAAAACTGAAAACTAGCTGTTATTGGCAGAGAGGTTTGGAACTCACTTTCTTATTGGTCTATTAAATAATTTACTCCCTGGTGATGTCACTAGGCATCCCAAAACAGGCTGACATTTATGTTGGTATTTTCAAACAGCTCTTACACTAAAAGGGCATTATTGTAATTTCACAATATTATTCCAACCTCATAGTATGGAAATATATATAAAACACAGGAGAATCATGTTTTTGACTGCACTGGGCCTTTAAGAGTCCATGTTAAGGCCGAAACAGACTTGACCACACGAATGCCCTGCCGTCTCGTCTTCATGTAGCGGACATGAGTCAGTCATGGTCACGTGATGAGTTAACCCTGCCTGCGAGCTTCAAACTCAGTGTCTGCCTCAGCCAAAAAGGGACTTCCCACTTGGTTTAATGGTCTAAGATGTTTGTCGCTCCTGTGGGAGACCTGTGATCATATCCCACGTTTTACATTAGCGTCCAATGGTCATTCATGGGGGAGGAGGTCAAAGGGGGGAGAATATAGTGGACATGAGTCGGTCATGGCCATGTGATGAGGTAGCCCCGCCTGCAATCTTCAAAACCAGTGTAGGCCCTCGGCCAAAAGGGAATTGTCTAAGATGTTTGTTGCTTCCGTGGGAGACCCAGATTCATTTCCGGCGTGTTATAGTCAGCTTTTTGTTCCACAAAATAATAATGATTATGAACGTTGTTTAATTTTCATGACGGTCTTTCTCCATAACCATTGGTTGCATGATTATATTGGGGCGGCAGGGTAGCCTAGTGGTTAGAGCGTTGGGCTAGTAACCGAAAGGTTGCAAGTTCAAATCCCTGAGCTGACAAGGTACAGAATCTGTTGTTCTGCCCCTGAACAAGGCAGTTAGCTGTTTCTAAGCAGTCATTGAAAATAAGAATTTGTTCTTATTAACTGACTTTCCTAGTTAAATAAAGGTAAAATATGGTACCTAATGGTGGGAAGATGTGATAAACTGTGGTTAGAAGTATTTAGTAGGATGATCATTAATGCTTAACAGATTCACAAACTATAAATATAACTAACTATAAATTTGTACAATACAGAAAATTAATACAACATGTTATCTTACCATTGTTTGAGGAAGTATTCTACAGTAGATTGGTTAATTTATATATTTTTTTATTTTATTTAACCTTTATTTAACTAGGCAAGTCAATTAAGAACAAATTCTTATTTACAATGATGGCCAAACCCGGACAACGCTGGGCAATTGTATGCCCGATGGGACTCCCAATCATGAAGGTTAGAGAAAGCGACAAAGCGACAATGGCAGCAACCATTCCATTTTGAACATAGCATACACCTCAACTCAGTAGGATCACTCAACTCAATAGGAGATAGTAGGATCATATTCACCTTTCTTAATGTCTGTCCTAAGAGAGTAGGGCAGAGATAGTAGGATCATATTGACCATTCTTAATGTCTGTCCTAAGAGAGTAGGGCAGAGATAGTAGGATCATATTGACCATTCTTAATGTCTGTCCTAAGAGAGTAGGGCAGAGATAGTAGGATCATATTGACCATTCTTAATGTCTGTCCTAAGAGAGTAGGGCAGAGATAGTAGGATCATATTGACCTTTCTTAATGTCTGTCCTAAGAGAGTAGGGCAGAGATAGTAGGATCATATTGACCATTCTTAATGTCTGTCTTAAGAGAGTAGGGCAGAGGTCGTGTCGGTCAGTGTGGTCAGTGTTGAAGTACAACGTATCCTGTGACTGACCCTCCCTGGCAGGATGAGAAGGGACAGCTGGAGGTCCTGGGTGTGAGGCGATGTGAGGGGAACGCTAAACAATCAATCAGGTCAGCTGGTCACCTGACACCAGCCCTGTCACAATGCATCCGTCACCCCCGGCAACTCATCGGTCACAACACAGTGCCGCAGCGCTGCTGACCGCGCCCACATGTCACCCCTCCACCGTCACGCCTGTCAATCACAGGAAGGATCAGGCACACACAGGGTGGACAGTCACACATACTGTACAATGTGGTGGCTGGTGGTGGCTGGTCAGTGTGTGTGTGTGTGTGTGTGTTAAATGTTAAAATGGGCATACAATGTGAACAGCCGTTTGTGACTCTGTATTAACTGTGTACTGTGTAGTAGGCTACGTATAAGCCTACTAATTATCCAAATATTTCAGAAGCAATAAAAAAAATCACAAAAAGAATGTCTAACAGTCCATTGGAAATATAAACTCTGTGGCCTTTAAAAAAATCAACACCACTGATTCAGATTAAAGAAATCATTGTCTAAATACCTTCAGCATACAGTTGAAGAGTAAGAGAATCAATCATCAATACTGTTAAGGCCCACTTTTATCAACTTTCTAAAATGCAATAGTTTAAGCAGCAATGTTTTCTTTCAATCCATTATAACAACACCATTTACAATCAACTGACACTATAACCAAATGTTCAGTTTAAAGTGTCATCTCCAGGAGCTTCTGTCCCCTGACTGATGCTGTACCCAGCTGCATAAAAACATACTGACCACAACACCCTGCCCTTAATACACTGCCTCCCTGACTGATGCTGTACCCAGCTGCATAAAAACATACTGACCACAACACCCTGCCCTTAATACACTGCCTCCCTGACTGCCTGATTGACTGACTGCCTTCCTGACTGTCTGACTGCCTGCCTGACTGCCTGGGGATAGCCTAATGTGCTAAATTAAAAGAGGCAAATGTTTGCTCACACATGCCTCCTGTCACAACACATTCAACACATTCGACAACCTTTCGCTTTAAACATGATGTCAAGAAAAGGTTCATTTTTACTGGAATCAGCTAGCAGGTCACTGCTGCAGAAATTAACACTCCGTGACAATCCCGCGTCACAAAATTAACAACATCGCTCTCGACATGAACAAATCAGTGCCTGAATGGAAAGGAGAACACCATGACTGCAGCGTCGCACCCCAGCCGCAACTCACTCACTCTATCTCTGTCTCTCTCTCTCTCTACCTCCTTCCCTCGCTCTCTCCCTTCTGCCTCTCAGGGCAGTGAGCTGCTGTCATGGCGGAGGAACGCCTGTCAATCTCAGGGCCTAATCCAATGGCACGTCTGCTGGGGACATGTCACATATGTTAAGAGGAGCAGAGGGGGAATGACTAGAGGGACAGAGACCAGGGCGAGAGGAGAGGATGAGCGCAGGGTGGCAGGGGGCCCTGTGACAGAACCACTGTGACAGGTGGCCCCGGACCAACTGAGTAACCAAGCTGCCACAGGGTGGGTGGGGTTTAGCTAACTTCGCCCCTTGATGTGACTAGCATTCAGAAGTGGCACATAGGGAGTGGGCTGAGGGAAATGCCATGCACTGTCACAGAGTTCAACTCACAGTGATCTTGGGATATTACTCAAAGATCACTCATCTTTACACAGATTTACATAAACAGTTTGGGGCACAGTGGACAATGGGATATTAACATTAAATGTATCATGGTCCAAATAGTCATAAAATGCTAAACACAAACTAATCTTTAACCCAATAGATGGTATGGCACCCTACTCTCACCTAATACGTTACTAGCAGCTACTCTTCCTGGGGTCTGGCAAAATTAAGACAGCTATACAATTTTAAAAACATTACAATACATTCATTATTTTATTTGATCAAACACAATTTTTTCCAAAACTTTACTAAGGGTTGGTAACAGGCTGATTGGTTGGCTATTTGAGCCAGTAAAGGGGACTTTACTATTCTTAGGTAGGGGAATGACTTTTGTTTCCCTCCAGGCCTGAGGGCACACACTTTCTGGTAGGCTTAAATTGAAGATATGGCAAATAGGAATGGCAATATCGTCCGCTATTATCCTCAGTAATTTTTCATCCAAGTTGTCAGACCCCGGTGGCTTGTCATTGTTGATAGACAACAATAATTTGTTCACCTCTTCCATGCTCACTTTACAATTCTTGTCTTTCATAATTTGGTCCGATATACTTGGATGTGTAGTGTCAGCATATGTTTCTGGCATGTCATGCCTAAGTTTGCTAATCTTTCCAATGAAAAAATAATGGAAGTTGTTGCCAATATCAGTCAGGTTCGTGATGAATGAGCCATCTGATTCAATGAATAATGGAGCTGAGTTAGCTTTTTTCCCCAAAATGTCATTGAAGGTACTCCAAAGTTTTTTACTATCATTCTTTATGTCATTTATCTTTGTTTCATAGAGTAGTTTCTTCTTCTTTTTATTCAGTTTAGTCACATGATTTCTCAATTTGCTTGCTTGTTTTCATTGCTACACTGGGAAGCTAAGCTGAAGTAGATATTATCATGTTATTTATGTTAGTGCAGGGTGAGCAGTGGACTTCCTACTAGGGCACACCGCCTCAGTGCTAACGGCATACATCTGGTTCATAGACACATGATTGGTTCATACAATAGCTTTAGGATCAGCAGAGGCAGTTAGAGGGACATAAATTAGGTTACTTACATTGTGTCTGCCAATCAAATCAAATCAAATCAAATTATATTTGTCACATGCGCCAAATAGACCTTACAGTGAAATGCTTACTTACAAACCCTTAACCAACAATGCGGTTTTAAGAAAAAAAAGTGTTTAACAACAATAAAATAAGAGTAGCAAGGCTATATACAGGGAGTTCCGGTACAGAGTCAATGTGGAGGCTATATACAGGGGGCACCGATACAGTCAATGTGTGAGGGTACCGGTTAGTCAAGGTCATTTAGATAATATGTATATGTAGGTAGAGGTAAAGTGACTGCCGTATGCATGGACAATAAACAGAAAGTAGCAGCAGCGTAAAAACGGGGATGGGGGAGGGACAATGCAAATAGTCTGGGTAAGCCATTTGATTAGCTGTTCAGGAGTCTTCTGGCTTGGCGGTAGAAGCTGTTAAGAAGCCTTTTGGACCTAGACTTGGCGCTGCGGTACCGCTTGCCGTGCGGTAGCAGAGAGAACAGTCAATGACTAGGGTGGCTGGAGTCTTTGGCAATTTTTTGGGCCTTCCTCTGACACCGCCTGGTATAGAGATGCTGGATGGCAGGAAGGCTACCCTTTGTAGTGCCTTGCGGTTGGAGGCTGAGCAGTTGCCATACCAGGTGGTGATGCAACCAGTCAGGATGCTTTCGATGGTGCAGCTGTAGAACCTTTTGAGGATCTGAGGACACATGCCAAATCTTTTCAGTCTCCTGAGGGGAAATGACTGTCTTGGTGTGTTTGGACCATGATAGTTTATCGGTGATGTGGACACCAAGGAACTTGAAGCTCTCAACCTGCTCCACCTCTGCCCCGTCGATGAGAATGGGGGCGTGCTCGGTCCTCCTTTTCCTAGAGTCCACAATCATCTCCTTTGTCTTGATCACTTTGAGGGAGAGTTTTTTTTCCTGGCACCACACTGCCAGGTCTCTGACCTCCCTATAGGCTGTCTCATCGTTGTCAGTGATCAGGCCTACCACTGTTGTGTCATCGGCAAACTTAATGAAATCAATGCACCTGGTATAACGTACATTTGCTGAAGCATTATGATGACTCAGCGACACAATGGTAGGGATTAACTGAGCTGGGCTTGAGTCATTGATAAGTCATTGTCTCAACGCAGATTTATAATGCTGTGAAAAGATCCAGGGACCAAAATTATTTGGGTGGATACCATCCTCCTTATAAAACGTGTTTTGCTTCCAAAAGGTATTGAAATTGTCAACAAAAGTTATACCCATTGAGCTGCAATAATCACGTAGCCAGTTGTGAAGAGAAAGAATCCTGCTAAAGCGTTCAATGCCACCTTTCAGAGAGGACAGGGACAGATATGATGGGTCTTTTATTAGTGTTTAGCAGAGAGTCAATCAGCTCTTTAAAATCCAGTTTCAACTGTTCAGCACTGCCCTTCATAATGTCATTAAACCCCACATGGTCTACGATAGAATCGATTTCCATGTCCTGACTTAGTACATTCTGGAGCAGCTTAGTAATGTAATTTACTCGAGCTCTGGGATAGGACATTGTTTTTGCACCAGGAAGAGTCACATTTCTTACCATGGAGCTGCCCAAAGTCACGGCTGATGAGGGATCTAACATTAATTAAGTAGCCTATTTTGATACATGAGATATTACAATCTCTTTCAATAATGACAGGAATAGAGCTCTTTATTCCAGTGAGATTGCTGAGGTGAACACAGCCATGTTTTGTTTTGCTCAACCTATCGAAGCACAGACACAGTCTTAATGGGGATAGCTGAGCTGACTACGCTAAGTGGCAGACTCCACTAAGCTGGCACGTTGGCTGACAGCCTGCTGCCTGGCCTATGTCATTGTGGAGCTAGAGGAGTTAGAGCCCTGTCTATGCTCATAGATAAGATGAGAACACCACTTATCTTCAAATTCTATCTTTTGGGAGGGGCAGAAAACAGTTTTTAACCAGCGATTGAGTTGTGAGATTCTGCTGTAGAGCTCATCACTGCCCCTAACTGGGAGGGGCCAGAGACAATTACTCGATGCCGACACATCTTTCTAGCTAATGTACACACTGAAGCTATGTTGTGCTTGGTGACCTCTGACTGTTTCATCCTAACATCGTTGGTGCCGAAGTGGATAACAATATCCCTATACTCTCTACACTTGCCAGTTTTAGCCTTAGCCAGCACCATCTTCAGATTAGCCTTTACGTTGGTAGCCCTTCCCCCTGGTAAACAGTGTATGATCGCTGGATGATTCTTTTTAAGTCTAATATTGCGGGTAATGGAGTCACCAATGACTATCGTTTTCAATTTGTCAGAGCTAATGGTGGGAGGCTTCAGCGGCTTAGACCCTGTTACGGGTGGAGGAGAGACCTGAGAAGGCTCGGCCTCTGACTCCGACTCGTCGCTTAGTGGGGAGAACCGGTTGAAAGTTTCTGTCAGCAGCATTTCTTTCCAGGAGCCTTGAGAAAATTGTACGGCTGCGGGGACTGTGCGGCCGGGATTTATACTACTATCTGTACTTACTGGTGGCACAGACGCTGCTCGGCCTCTGACTCCGACTCGTTGCTTAGTGGGGAGAACCGGTTGAAAGGGATTTATACTACTATCTGTACTTACTGGTGGCACAGACGCTATTTCATCGTTTCCTACACTTAAATGACCCTTGCCTAATGATTGTATCTGAAGCTGTGCTTGCAACACGACTATCCTCACCATAAGGCGATAGTTCTCCTGTGTATTATGAGTACAGCGACTGCAATTAGAGAGCATAGTGTTAATGTTACTACTTAGCTTTTTTGGCTGGTGGAGGTCCTGTAGAACCATGTCCAGATAAAGCGTCCGGGGTGAAAAAGTTGAATGAAAAATGTCAAGCCAAGAAAAAAATAAGACGTTGGTAAATGTATTAAAAGTAAAAAACAAAAAGTTTGGCAGTTAGCCAAGAAGCAACAAACAACATGGAGACAAGTCTGGCGGAACTAAACTGTAGATCCTTGCTACATGGGGCCGTGCATAATCATGCTGAAACATGAGGGGATGGTGACGGATGAATGGCACGACAATGGACCTCAATGGATCTCAATGGATCTCGTCAATGGATCTCGTCACGGTATCTCTGTGCATTCAAATTGCCATCGATAAAATGCAATTGTATTCATTGTCCGTAGCTTATGCCTGCCTGCCCATACCATGTGGCACTCTGTTGACAACATTGACATTGGCAAACTGCTCACCCACACAACGCCATACACGTGGTCTGCGGTTGTGAGGCTGGTTGGACTTACTGCCAAATTCTCTAAAACCACATTACCCAATTGTAATACTTTAGTAAAAGTAAAGATACCTCAATAAAAAGGACTCAAGTAGAAGCGAAAGTCAGTAAAATGCTATTTTAAGTCGAAATAAGTGTCCAACAAGCTTTTGTAGTATGGCTTTTCCTGGGACTCCACACGATTTTAAAGGAATAGTCGTGGCAGAGTGAGGCTAGGTGCGTAACTGCGCAACAGAACAATGAAGATAGACAGGCTCGACATGTAGCCTATAGCCGAAGTTAGAAGCATATGCATATTAGACCATAATTCATAAGCTCAATGTTAGGTTGAAAACTGCAGTGTCTATTATCCAGTCAGGGGGGGAAAAGTTGATCATATACAGAAATCATAGGTAGCTACACTGTGTGCGCTTCCGAGGCTGCCCTGAGTTCACTCCCTAGGCTTCCCTGAGTCCGCTCCCGAGGCTACCCTGAGTTCGCTCCCTAGACTGCCCTGAGTTCGCTCCCTCCCGGTCCCCGGAAGTTCCCCTATTGTTTCAGTTTTTTAGGGACAAGAAGTGTATCCTCCCTAGGCTACAACAACACAATGTAATGAATAATGTTTTTATTGTTTTAAAGTGAGTAAAAACTCTAGTCTAGGCTGTAAACTGCAGTCAGTAGCCTGTATTTGAATAACTGCTCAAAAGCTTGGCATTTAGAATGCATATTAATTTCGAAATTTGGATAAAAAAATGTTTAAGGCAGTTTAGCCAACAAATCCAGGCACATTAGTAACACAGTAATATGGTGTATTTAAAAGTTGTATCCATAGTTTTTGCATTTGTCTTCTGTGTTTTAAAAGCATTCAAAAATTAGGTGGATCTTGGTCAGCTCATGTAGGACTAGTAAAGGCCCAGTGCACTACTTTTGTAAAAAAAAAAATATATATATATATAATATAATATATATACACTACCGGTCAGAAGTTTGGACAGACCTACTCATTCCAGGGTTTTTCTTTATTTTGACTATTTTCTACATTGTAGAATCATAGTGAAGACATCAAAACTGTGAAATAACACATATGGAATCATGTAGTAACCAACAAAGTGATAAACAAATCCAAATATATATGTGCAAAGCTGTCATCAAGGCAAAGGGTGGCTATTTGAAGAATCTCAAATATAAAATATATTTTGATTTGTTTAACACTTTTTTGGTTACTACATGATTCCGTATATGTTATTCATAGATTTGATGTCTTCACTATTATTCTACAATGTAGAAAATAGTCAAAATAAAGAAAAACCCTTGAATGAGTAGATGTTCTAAACATTTTGACCAGTAGTGTATATTTTTTTGTTATAATATTTTTTTATTCCGATGTTTCAGGGGGTGCTGCAGCACCCTCAGCATTCCTACTTCCCGTGGCTATGAATACAAACAAGGTCCAGTTCTGGTCAAGTAGACTTACGGTCGCAGAACTCCCTGTAATTAACTAAAGTTAGTGGAATATTCTGAAATGTTATTAATTAATAGGTAATATATTTTGGCAATCTATGAAAACTCTGGTAATATATATTTAAATAATTTATTTAAAAAAATCGTATTCTTTATATCTGTGTCCATGTTGCCCATGACTTTCTAGATAGACCACACCTAATCAACAATGGCGTCACTGCAATTACAGTGGAAGTCGGAAGTTTACATACACTTAGGTTGGAGTCATTAAAACCCGTTTTTCAACCACTCCACAAATTTTTGTTAACAAACTATAGTCTTGGCAAGTTGGTTAGGACATCTAATTTGTGCATGACACAAGTCATTTTTCCAACAGTTGTTACAGACATATTATTTCAATTATAATTCACTGTATCACAATTCCAGTGGGTCAGAAGTTTACATACACTAAGTTGACTGTGCCTTTAAACAGCTTGGAAAATTCCATAAAATGATGTCATGGCTTATTAAAGCTTCTGATAGGCTAATTCACATTATTTGAGTTAATTGGAGGTGTACCTGTGGATGTATTTCAAGGCCTACCTTCAAACTCAGTGCCTCTTTGCTTGACATCTAGGGAAAATCAAAAGAAATCAGCCAAGACCTCAGAAAAAAATTGTAGATCTCCACAAGTCTGGTTCATCTTTGGGAGCAATTTCCAAACGCCTGAAGGTACCACGTTCAGCTGTACAAACAATAGTACGCAAGTATAAACACCATGGGACCACGTAGCCATCATACCGCTTAGGAAGGAGACGCGTTCTGTCTCCTAGAGATGAACGTACTTTGGTACGAAAAGTCCAAATCAACCTTGTGAAGATGCTGGAGGAAACAGGTACAAAAGTATCTATATCCACAGTAAAACGAGTCCTATATTGCATAACCTGAAAGGCCGCTCAGCAAGGAAGAAGCCACTACTCCAAAACCGCAAAAAAAAGTCAGACTACGGTTTGCAACTGCACATGGGGACAAAGATTGTGCTTTTTGGAGATATGTCCTCTGGTCTGATGAAACAAAAAGAGAACTGTTTGGCCATAATGACCATCGTTATGTTTGGAGGAAAAAGGGGGAGGCTTGCAAGCCGAAGAACACCATCCCAATCGTGAAGCACGGGGGTGGCAGCATCATGGGGCAGCAAGTAGCCTAGTGGTTAGAGCGTTGGACGAGTAACCGAAAGGTTGCTCAATTGAATCCCCGAGCTGTCGAGGTAAAAATGTGTCGTTCTGCCCCTGAACAAGGCAGTTAACCCACTGTTCCTAAGCCATCATTGAAAATAAGAATTTGTTCTTAACTGACTTGCCTAGTTAAATATAGGTAACATAAAAAATATTGTGGGGGTGCTTTGCTGCAGGAGGGACTGGTGCACTTCACAAAATAGATGGCATCATGATGCAGGAAAATTATGTGGATATATTGAAGCAACATCTCAAGACATCAGTCAGGAAGTTAAAGCTTGGTCGCAAATGGGTCTTCCAAATGGACAATGACCCCAAGCATACTTCCAAAGTTGTGGCAAAATGGCTAAAGGACAACAAAGTCAAGGTATTGGAGTGGCCATCACAAAGCCCTGACCTCAATCCTATAGAAAAGTTTCGGGCAGAACTGAAAGAGCATGTGTGAGCAAGGAGGCCTACAAACCTGACTCAGTTACACCAGCTCTGTCAAGAGGAATGGGCCAAAATTCACCCAACGTATTGTGGGAAGCTTGTGGAAGGCTACCTGAAACATTTGACCCAAGTTAATCAATTTAAAGGCAATGCTACCAAATACAAATTGAGTGTATGTAAACTTCTTGTCACGCCCTGGCCTTAGTATTCTTTGTTTTCTTTATGTTTTTTAGTTAGGTCAGGGTGTGACATGGGGAATGTATGTGTTTTGTAGTGTCTATGGGGTGTTGTATGTGTATGGGGCAGAGTAGAGTATAGTTGTCTAGTTATGTCTATGGCTGCCTAGATTGGTTCTCAATCAGAGACAGCTGTCATTCATTGTCTCTGATTGGGAGACATATTTAAGGCAGCCATAGGCAGTAGGCTTTTGTGGGTAGTTGTCTATGTTCTATGTTGCATGTGTGCACTTAGTTCTGTTTAGCTTCACGATCGTTTGTTTTGTTCATTTTGTAAGTGGTTGTTTTTTCCTTCATTAAAGAAGATGTATTTTTCACGCGCTGCGCCTTGGTCCTCTCTTTCTCAAGAAGACGATCGTGACACTTCTGACCCACTGGGAATGTGATGAAAGAAATAAAAGCTGAAATAAATTATTCTCTACTATTATTCTGACATTTCACATTCTTAAAATAAAGTGGGGATCCTAACTGACCTAAGACAGGGAATTTTTACTAGGATTAAATGTCAGGAATTGTGAAAAACTGAGTTTATATGTATTAAATGTATGTCTAAGGAGTATGTAAACTTCTGACTTCAACTGTAACTCTGCAATTATTCCAACTATTGACTTTTTGTTTACAACTGCCACCAGTTAGGCCCCAAAACATTTACAACAAAGAGATATAAACATAACAAAATATAAAGAATATTCCATGCTGAAACCCTCATATTAAAAACAGTAACAGTATTCACTAAGCTGATGAGTTATATTTGAATAATGTTTTACAGCTTTGTGATTTTATTTTTTGTATAAAAAAACATCTTGTTTTATTATTTTATATATATTACATGTTATAAACACTACCTTAAATCATTGAAACTTTCCAAAATTCTGGTAGTTTACTGGTAAATTTAGTAACTTTCCATCCCTTTGCAATCCTAAGTAGTAGTGCTGAGCATTAGTGCTTTTTGAGGTCGGTTCGGTTTCGGGTTCGATTCTAAAAAAATAATCACGGTTCTTGATTTAGATACTTTTTTAGGCATTAAATGCACCATGCGTTATGTGGGTTGTATACTCTAACACAGATTAAAACAATTAATAAAAGTCCCATGATGGTAGTGACTGCCCATTACTGCGTATCACTTATTAACCATCATTTATTCACAACTTTAATTTAATAAAACATTTCAGTTGTTGCATATATTACATTTGTTTTATTTGATGACTTTATTATTTAATTCCAAATCATCATCTCATCTCTATAGAGCTGCTGCCTGTGCTGTCTGACTAAATCACAACTTTAGTAGTTCTTCAAAGTAAATAAGGCATACTTCTATGGCTGCTGAATACTAACTATCAATCACTAAGATCATGTAATTTCAGGTAGAGATGCCGTGAGAAGCAACTGCTTTCTCTCCCTCTCGATTGCTTGTTCTGTTCAGTCTCTGTGTCTGCTCCACAAGTTCTTATTACAGCTCAGCGCTCCACACAGACCCTTCAAGTAGGGCAGGCATGCAATGGATTATGGTCATTGTAGTAATTTCCATGTTTTTCTGCGCTAAACTATGTAGAATATTGGCCTGTTGGAAACTACAACTCCTTACTACCTCGCACAGTACAGGCTTAATCTGATTTATCTCTACAGAAACTGTGCAATGAGATATACATATATTTTTTAATGGACCCCCTCCTTTAGGTCCTCAGAGCCTGCTCCAGGTCAGCAGTCAGGACCCCTCCTTTAGGTCCTCAGAGCCAGCTCCAGGTCAGCAGTCAGGATCCTCCTTTAGGTCCTCAGAGCCTGCTCCAGGTCAGCAGTCAGGACCCCCTCCTTTAGGTCCTCAGAGCCTGCTCCAGGTCAGCAGTCAGGACCCCCTCCTTTAGGTCCTCAGAGCCTGCTCCAGGTCAGCACTCAGGACCCCCTCCTTTAGGTCCTCAGAGCCTGCTCCAGGTCAGCAGTCAGGACCCCCTCCTTTAGGTCCTCAGAACCTGCTCCAGATCAGCAGTCAGGACCCCCTCCTTTAGGTCCTCAGAGCCTGCTCCAGGTCAGCGACAGGACCCCCTCCTTTAGGTCCTCAGAGCCTGCTCCAGATCAGCAGTCGGGACCCCCTCCTTTAGGTCCTCAGAGCCTGCTCCAGATCAGCAGTCAGGACCCCCTCCTTTAGGTCCTCAGAGCCTGCTCCAGATCAGCAGTCAGGAACCCCTCCTTTAGGTCCTCAGAGCCTGCTCCAGATCAGCAGTCAGGACCCCCTCCTTTAGGTCCTCAGAGCCTGCTTCAGATCAGCAGTCAGGAACCCCTCCTTTAGGTCCTCAGAGCCTGCTTCAGATCAGCAGTCAGGACCCCCTCCTTTAGGTCCTCAGAGCCTGCTCCAGGTCAGCAGTCAGGACCCCCTCCTTTAGGTCCTCAGAGCCTGCTCCAGGTCAGCAGTCAGGACCCCATCCTTTAGGTCCTCAGAACCTGCTCCAGGTCAGCAGTCAGGACCCTCCTTTAGGTCCTCAGAGCCTGCTCCAGGTCAGCACTCAGGACCCTCCTTTAGGTCCTCAGAGCCTGCTCCAGGTCAGCAGGCAGGACCCTCCTTTAGGTCCTCAGAGCCTGCTCCAGGTCAGCAGTCAGGACCCCCTCCTTTAGGTCCTCAGAACCTGCTCCAGGTCAGCAGTCAGAACCCTCCTTTAGGTCCTCAGGGCCTGCTCCAGGACAGCAGTCAGGACCCTCCTTTAGGTCCTCAGAGCCTGCTCCAGATCAGCAGTCAGGACCCCCTCCTTTAGGTCCTCAGAGCCTGCTCCAGGTCAGCAGTCAGGACCCCCTCCTTTAGGTCCTCAGAGCCTGCTCCAGATCAGCAGTCAGGACTCCCTCCTTTAGGTCCTCAGAGCCTGCTCCAGATCAGCAGTCAGGACCCACCTCCTTTAGGTCCTCAGAGCCTGCTCCAGGTCAGCAGTCAGGACCCCCTCCTTTAGGTCCTCAGAGCCTGCTCCAGGTCAGCAGTCAGGACCCTCCTTTAGGTCCTCAGAGCCTGCTCCAGATCAGCAGTCAGGACCCTCCTTTAGGTCCTCAGAGTCTGCTCCAGGTCAGCAGTCAGGACCCCCTCCTTTAGGTCCTCAGAGCCTGCTCCAGGTCAGCAGTCAGGACCCTCCTTTACGTCCTCAGAGCCTGCTCCAGGTCAGCAGTAAGAACCCCCTCCTTTAGGTCTTCAGAGCCTGCTCCAGGTCAGCAGTCAGGACCCCCTCCTTTAGGTCCTCAGAGCCTGCTCCAGGTCAGCAGTCAGGACCCCTTCCTTTAGGTCCTCAGAGCCTGCTCCAGGTCAGCAGTCAGGACCCTCCTTTAGGTCCTCAGAGCCTGCTCCAGGTCAGCAGTCAGGACCCCATCCTTTAGGTCCTCAGAGCCTGCTCCAGGTCAGCAGTCAGGACCCCATCCTTTAGGTCCTCAGAGCCTGCTCCAGGTCAGCAGTCAGGACCCCCTCCTTTAGGTCCTCAGAGCCTGCTCCAGGTCAGCAGTCAGGACCCCATCCTTTAGGTCCTCAGAGCCTGCTCCAGGTCAGCAGTCAGGACCCCATCCTTTAGGTCCTCAGAGCCTGCTCCAGGTCAGCAGTCAGGACCCCATCCTTTAGGTCCTCAGAGCCTGCTCCAGGTCAGCAGTCAGGACCCCATCCTTTAGGTCCTCAGAGCCTGCTCCAGGTCAGCACTCAGGACCCCCTCCTTTAGGTCCTCAGAGCCTGCTCCAGGTCAGCAGTCAGGACCCCCTCCTTTAGGTCCTCAGAACCTGCTCCAGATCAGCAGTCAGGACCCCCTCCTTTAGGTCCTCAGAGCCTGCTCCAGGTCAGCAGACAGGACCCCCTCCTTTAGGTCCTCAGAGCCTGCTCCAGATCAGCAGTCGGGACCCCCTCCTTTAGGTCCTCAGAGCCTGCTCCAGATCAGCAGTCAGGACCCCCTCCTTTAGGTCCTCAGAGCCTGCTTCAGATCAGCAGTCAGGAACCCCTCCTTTAGGTCCTCAGAGCCTGCTTCAGATCATCAGTCAGGACCCCCTCCTTTAGGTCCTCAGAGCCTGCTCCAGGTCAGCAGTCAGGACCCCCTCCTTTAGGTCCTCAGAGCCTGCTCCAGGTCAGCAGTCAGGACCCCATCCTTTAGGTCCTCAGAACCTGCTCCAGGTCAGCAGTCAGGACCCTCCTTTAGGTCCTCAGAGCCTGCTCCAGGTCAGCACTCAGGACCCTCCTTTAGGTCCTCAGAGCCTGCTCCAGGTCAGCAGGCAGGACCCTCCTTTAGGTCCTCAGAGCCTGCTCCAGGTCAGCAGTCAGGACCCCCTCCTTTAGGTCCTCAGAACCTGCTCCAGGTCAGCAGTCAGAACCCTCCTTTAGGTCCTCAGGGCCTGCTCCAGGACAGCAGTCAGGACCCTCCTTTAGGTCCTCAGAGCCTGCTCCAGATCAGCAGTCAGGACCCCCTCCTTTAGGTCCTCAGAGCCTGCTCCAGGTCAGCAGTCAGGACCCCCTCCTTTAGGTCCTCAGAGCCTGCTCCAGATCAGCAGTCAGGACTCCCTCCTTTAGGTCCTCAGAGCCTGCTCCAGATCAGCAGTCAGGACCCCCCTCCTTTAGGTCCTCAGAGCCTGCTCCAGGTCAGCAGTCAGGACCCCCTCCTTTAGGTCCTCAGAGCCTGCTCCAGGTCAGCAGTCAGGACCCTCCTTTAGGTCCTCAGAGCCTGCTCCAGATCAGCAGTCAGGACCCTCCTTTAGGTCCTCAGAGCCTGCTCCAGGTCAGCAGTCAGGACCCCCTCCTTTAGGTACTCAGAGCCTGCTCCAGGTCAGCAGTCAGGACCCTCCTTTACGTCCTCAGAGCCTGCTCCAGGTCAGCAGTAAGAACCCCCTCCTTTAGGTCTTCAGAGCCTGCTCCAGGTCAGCAGTCAGGACCCCCTCCTTTAGGTCCTCAGAGCCTGCTCCAGATCAGCAGTCAGGACTCCCTCCTTTAGGTCCTCAGAGCCTGCTCCAGATCAGCAGTCAGGACCCCCCTCCTTTAGGTCCTCAGAGCCTGCTCCAGGTCAGCAGTCAGGACCCCCTCCTTTAGGTCCTCAGAGCCTGCTCCAGGTCAGCAGTCAGGACCCTCCTTTAGGTCCTCAGAGCCTGCTCCAGATCAGCAGTCAGGACCCTCCTTTAGGTCCTCAGAGCCTGCTCCAGGTCAGCAGTCAGGACCCCCTCCTTTAGGTCCTCAGAGCCTGCTCCAGGTCAGCAGTCAGGACCCTCCTTTACGTCCTCAGAGCCTGCTCCAGGTCAGCAGTAAGAACCCCCTCCTTTAGGTCTTCAGAGCCTGCTCCAGGTCAGCAGTCAGGACCCCCTCCTTTAGGTCCTCAGAGCCTGCTCCAGGTCAGCAGTCAGGACCCCTTCCTTTAGGTCCTCAGAGCCTGCTCCAGGTCAGCAGTCAGGACCCTCCTTTAGGTCCTCAGAGCCTGCTCCAGGTCAGCAGTCAGGACCCCATCCTTTAGGTCCTCAGAGCCTGCTCCAGGTCAGCAGTCAGGACCCCATCCTTTAGGTCCTCAGAGCCTGCTCCAGGTCAGCAGTCAGGACCCCCTCCTTTAGGTCCTCAGAGCCTGCTCCAGGTCAGCAGTCAGGACCCCCTCCTTTAGGTCCTCAGAGCCTGCTCCAGGTCAGCAGTCAGGACCCCATCCTTTAGGTCCTCAGAGCCTGCTCCAGGTCAGCAGTCAGGACCCCATCCTTTAGGTCCTCAGAGCCTGCTCCAGGTCAGCAGTCAGGACCCCATCCTTTAGGTCCTCAGAGCCTGCTCCAGGTCAGCACTCAGGACCCCCTCCTTTAGGTCCTCAGAGCCTGCTCCAGGTCAGCAGTCAGGACCCCCTCCTTTAGGTCCTCAGAACCTGCTCCAGATCAGCAGTCAGGACCCCCTCCTTTAGGTCCTCAGAGCCTGCTCCAGGTCAGCAGACAGGACCCCCTCCTTTAGGTCCTCAGAGCCTGCTCCAGATCAGCAGTCGGGACCCCCTCCTTTAGGTCCTCAGAGCCTGCTCCAGATCAGCAGTCAGGACCCCCTCCTTTAGGTCCTCAGAGCCTGCTTCAGATCAGCAGTCAGGAACCCCTCCTTTAGGTCCTCAGAGCCTGCTTCAGATCAGCAGTCAGGACCCCCTCCTTTAGGTCCTCAGAGCCTGCTCCAGGTCAGCAGTCAGGACCCCCTCCTTTAGGTCCTCAGAGCCTGCTCCAGGTCAGCAGTCAGGACCCCATCCTTTAGGTCCTCAGAAACTGCTCCAGGTCAGCAGTCAGGACCCTCCTTTAGGTCCTCAGAGCCTGCTCCAGGTCAGCACTCAGGACCCTCCTTTAGGTCCTCAGAGCCTGCTCCAGGTCAGCAGGCAGGACCCTCCTTTAGGTCCTCAGAGCCTGCTCCAGGTCAGCAGTCAGGACCCCCTCCTTTAGGTCCTCAGAACCTGCTCCAGGTCAGCAGTCAGAACCCTCCTTTAGGTCCTCAGGGCCTGCTCCAGGACAGCAGTCAGGACCCTCCTTTAGGTCCTCAGAGCCTGCTCCAGATCAGCAGTCAGGACCCCCTCCTTTAGGTCCTCAGAGCCTGCTCCAGGTCAGCAGTCAGGACCCCCTCCTTTAGGTCCTCAGAGCCTGCTCCAGATCAGCAGTCAGGACTCCCTCCTTTAGGTCCTCAGAGCCTGCTCCAGATCAGCAGTCAGGACCCTCCTTTAGGTCCTCAGAGCCTGCTCCAGGTCAGCAGTCAGGACCCCCTCCTTTAGGTACTCAGAGCCTGCTCCAGGTCAGCAGTCAGGACCCTCCTTTACGTCCTCAGAGCCTGCTCCAGGTCAGCAGTAAGAACCCCCTCCTTTAGGTCTTCAGAGCCTGCTCCAGGTCAGCAGTCAGGACCCCCTCCTTTAGGTCCTCAGAGCCTGCTCCAGGTCAGCAGTCAGGACCCCTTCCTTTAGGTCCTCAGAGCCTGCTCCAGGTCAGCAGTCAGGACCCTCCTTTAGGTCCTCAGAGCCTGCTCCAGGTCAGCAGTCAGGACCCCATCCTTTAGGTCCTCAGAGCCTGCTCCAGGTCAGCAGTCAGGACCCCATCCTTTAGGTCCTCAGAGCCTGCTCCAGGTCAGCAGTCAGGACCCCATCCTTTAGGTCCTCAGAGCCTGCTCCAGGTCAGCAGTCAGGACCCCCTCCTTTAGGTCCTCAGAGCCTGCTCCAGGTCAGCAGTCAGGACCCCATCCTTTAGGTCCTCAGAGCCTGCTCCAGGTCAGCAGTCAGGACCCCATCCTTTAGGTCCTCAGAGCCTGCTCCAGGTCAGCAGTCAGGACCCCATCCTTTAGGTCCTCAGAGCCTGCTCCAGGTCAGCAGTCAGGACCCCATCCTTTAGGTCCTCAGAGCCTGCTCCAGGTCAGCAGTCAGGACCCTCCTTTAGGTCCTCAGAGCCTGCTCCAGATCAGCAGTCAGGACCCTCCTTTAGGTCCTCAGAGCCTGCTCCAGGTCAGCAGTCAGGACCCCCTCCTTTAGGTCCTCAGAGCCTGCTCCAGGTCAGCAGTCAGGACCCTCCTTTACGTCCTCAGAGCCTGCTCCAGGTCAGCAGTAAGAACCCCCTCCTTTAGGTCTTCAGAGCCTGCTCCAGGTCAGCAGTCAGGACCCCCTCCTTTAGGTCCTCAGAGCCTGCTCCAGGTCAGCAGTCAGGACCCCTTCCTTTAGGTCCTCAGAGCCTGCTCCAGGTCAGCAGTCAGGACCCTCCTTTAGGTCCTCAGAGCCTGCTCCAGGTCAGCAGTCAGGACCCCATCCTTTAGGTCCTCAGAGCCTGCTCCAGGTCAGCAGTCAGGACCCCATCCTTTAGGTCCTCAGAGCCTGCTCCAGGTCAGCAGTCAGGACCCCCTCCTTTAGGTCCTCAGAGCCTGCTCCAGGTCAGCAGTCAGGACCCCATCCTTTAGGTCCTCAGAGCCTGCTCCAGGTCAGCAGTCAGGACCCCATCCTTTAGGTCCTCAGAGCCTGCTCCAGGTCAGCAGTCAGGACCCCATCCTTTAGGTCCTCAGAGCCTGCTCCAGGTCAGCACTCAGGACCCCCTCCTTTAGGTCCTCAGAGCCTGCTCCAGGTCAGCAGTCAGGACCCCCTCCTTTAGGTCCTCAGAACCTGCTCCAGATCAGCAGTCAGGACCCCCTCCTTTAGGTCCTCAGAGCCTGCTCCAGGTCAGCAGACAGGACCCCCTCCTTTAGGTCCTCAGAGCCTGCTCCAGATCAGCAGTCGGGACCCCCTCCTTTAGGTCCTCAGAGCCTGCTCCAGATCAGCAGTCAGGACCCCCTCCTTTAGGTCCTCAGAGCCTGCTTCAGATCAGCAGTCAGGAACCCCTCCTTTAGGTCCTCAGAGCCTGCTTCAGATCAGCAGTCAGGACCCCCTCCTTTAGGTCCTCAGAGCCTGCTCCAGGTCCTTTAGGTCCTCAGAGCCTGCTCCAGGTCAGCAGTCAGGACCCCATCCTTTAGGTCCTCAGAACCTGCTCCAGGTCAGCAGTCAGGACCCTCCTTTAGGTCCTCAGAGCCTGCTCCAGGTCAGCACTCAGGACCCTCCTTTAGGTCCTCAGAGCCTGCTCCAGGTCAGCAGGCAGGACCCTCCTTTAGGTCCTCAGAGCCTGCTCCAGGTCAGCAGTCAGGACCCCCTCCTTTAGGTCCTCAGAACCTGCTCCAGGTCAGCAGTCAGAACCCTCCTTTAGGTCCTCAGGGCCTGCTCCAGGACAGCAGTCAGGACCCTCCTTTAGGTCCTCAGAGCCTGCTCCAGATCAGCAGTCAGGACCCCCTCCTTTAGGTTCTCAGAGCCTGCTCCAGGTCAGCAGTCAGGACCCCCTCCTTTAGGTCCTCAGAGCCTGCTCCAGATCAGCAGTCAGGACTCCCTCCTTTAGGTCCTCAGAGCCTGCTTCAGATCATCAGTCAGGACCCCCTCCTTTAGGTCCTCAGAGCCTGCTCCAGGTCAGCAGTCAGGACCCCCTCCTTTAGGTCCTCAGAGCCTGCTCCAGGTCAGCAGTCAGGACCCCATCCTTTAGGTCCTCAGAACCTGCTCCAGGTCAGCAGTCAGGACCCTCCTTTAGGTCCTCAGAGCCTGCTCCAGGTCAGCACTCAGGACCCTCCTTTAGGTCCTCAGAGCCTGCTCCAGGTCAGCAGGCAGGACCCTCCTTTAGGTCCTCAGAGCCTGCTCCAGGTCAGCAGTCAGGACCCCCTCCTTTAGGTCCTCAGAACCTGCTCCAGGTCAGCAGTCAGAACCCTCCTTTAGGTCCTCAGGGCCTGCTCCAGGACAGCAGTCAGGACCCTCCTTTAGGTCCTCAGAGCCTGCTCCAGATCAGCAGTCAGGACCCCCTCCTTTAGGTCCTCAGAGCCTGCTCCAGGTCAGCAGTCAGGACCCCCTCCTTTAGGTCCTCAGAGCCTGCTCCAGATCAGCAGTCAGGACTCCCTCCTTTAGGTCCTCAGAGCCTGCTCCAGATCAGCAGTCAGGACCCCCCTCCTTTAGGTCCTCAGAGCCTGCTCCAGGTCAGCAGTCAGGACCCCCTCCTTTAGGTCCTCAGAGCCTGCTCCAGGTCAGCAGTCAGGACCCTCCTTTAGGTCCTCAGAGCCTGCTCCAGATCAGCAGTCAGGACCCTCCTTTAGGTCCTCAGAGCCTGCTCCAGGTCAGCAGTCAGGACCCCCTCCTTTAGGTACTCAGAGCCTGCTCCAGGTCAGCAGTCAGGACCCTCCTTTACGTCCTCAGAGCCTGCTCCAGGTCAGCAGTAAGAACCCCCTCCTTTAGGTCTTCAGAGCCTGCTCCAGGTCAGCAGTCAGGACCCCCTCCTTTAGGTCCTCAGAGCCTGCTCCAGATCAGCAGTCAGGACTCCCTCCTTTAGGTCCTCAGAGCCTGCTCCAGATCAGCAGTCAGGACCCCCCTCCTTTAGGTCCTCAGAGCCTGCTCCAGGTCAGCAGTCAGGACCCCTTCCTTTAGGTCCTCAGAGCCTGCTCCAGGTCAGCAGTCAGGACCCTCCTTTAGGTCCTCAGAGCCTGCTCCAGGTCAGCAGTCAGGACCCCATCCTTTAGGTCCTCAGAGCCTGCTCCAGGTCAGCAGTCAGGACCCCATCCTTTAGGTCCTCAGAGCCTGCTCCAGGTCAGCAGTCAGGACCCCCTCCTTTAGGTCCTCAGAGCCTGCTCCAGGTCAGCAGTCAGGACCCCATCCTTTAGGTCCTCAGAGCCTGCTCCAGGTCAGCAGTCAGGACCCCATCCTTTAGGTCCTCAGAGCCTGCTCCAGGTCAGCAGTCAGGACCCCATCCTTTAGGTCCTCAGAGCCTGCTCCAGGTCAGCAGTCAGGACCCCATCCTTTAGGTCCTCAGAGCCTGCTCCAGGTCAGCACTCAGGACCCCCTCCTTTAGGTCCTCAGAGCCTGCTCCAGGTCAGCAGTCAGGACCCCCTCCTTTAGGTCCTCAGAACCTGCTCCAGATCAGCAGTCAGGACCCCCTCCTTTAGGTCCTCAGAGCCTGCTCCAGGTCAGCAGACAGGACCCCCTCCTTTAGGTCCTCAGAGCCTGCTCCAGATCAGCAGTCGGGACCCCCTCCTTTAGGTCCTCAGAGCCTGCTCCAGATCAGCAGTCAGGACCCCCTCCTTTAGGTCCTCAGAGCCTGCTTCAGATCAGCAGTCAGGAACCCCTCCTTTAGGTCCTCAGAGCCTGCTTCAGATCATCAGTCAGGACCCCCTCCTTTAGGTCCTCAGAGCCTGCTCCAGGTCAGCAGTCAGGACCCCCTCCTTTAGGTCCTCAGAGCCTGCTCCAGGTCAGCAGTCAGGACCCCATCCTTTAGGTCCTCAGAACCTGCTCCAGGTCAGCAGTCAGGACCCTCCTTTAGGTCCTCAGAGCCTGCTCCAGGTCAGCACTCAGGACCCTCCTTTAGGTCCTCAGAGCCTGCTCCAGGTCAGCAGGCAGGACCCTCCTTTAGGTCCTCAGAGCCTGCTCCAGGTCAGCAGTCAGGACCCCCTCCTTTAGGTCCTCAGAACCTGCTCCAGGTCAGCAGTCAGAACCCTCCTTTAGGTCCTCAGGGCCTGCTCCAGGACAGCAGTCAGGACCCTCCTTTAGGTCCTCAGAGCCTGCTCCAGATCAGCAGTCAGGACCCCCTCCTTTAGGTCCTCAGAGCCTGCTCCAGGTCAGCAGTCAGGACCCCCTCCTTTAGGTCCTCAGAGCCTGCTCCAGATCAGCAGTCAGGACTCCCTCCTTTAGGTCCTCAGAGCCTGCTCCAGATCAGCAGTCAGGACCCCCCTCCTTTAGGTCCTCAGAGCCTGCTCCAGGTCAGCAGTCAGGACCCCCTCCTTTAGGTCCTCAGAGCCTGCTCCAGGTCAGCAGTCAGGACCCTCCTTTAGGTCCTCAGAGCCTGCTCCAGATCAGCAGTCAGGACCCTCCTTTAGGTCCTCAGAGCCTGCTCCAGGTCAGCAGTCAGGACCCCCTCCTTTAGGTACTCAGAGCCTGCTCCAGGTCAGCAGTCAGGACCCTCCTTTACGTCCTCAGAGCCCTGCTCCAGGTCAGCAGTAAGAACCCCCTCCTTTAGGTTCTTTCAGAAGAGCCCTTGCTCCATGTCAGCAGTCAGGACCTCCTCCTTAGGTCCTCAGAGCCCTGCTCCAGAATCACAAGTCAGGACTCCTCATTTAGGTCCTCAGAGCCTGCTCCAGATCAGCAGTCAGGAACCCCCCTCCTTTAGGTCCATCAGGAGCCTGCTCCAGGTCAGCAGTCCGGACTCCCCTCCTTTAGGTCCTCAGAGCCTGCTCCAGGATCAGCAGTCAGGACCCCCCCTCCTTAGGTCCTCAGAGCCTGCTCCAGTTCAGCAGTCAGGACCCCCTCCTTTAGGTCCTGCAAGGCCTGCTCCAGTCAGCAGTCAGGACCCTCCTTTAGTCCTCAGAGCCGTCAGCA